>NW_007731730.1:15996-30943 GCF_000696425.1 Galeopterus variegatus
GAGTGTGGTACTGATAACACCAAGGCCACGGGTTCAGATCCCTACATAGGGATGGCTGGTTAGCAAACTTGGGAGAGCCTAGTGCTGATAACACCAATTCAAGGGTTAAGATCCCCTTACTGGTCATCTTTTTTTAAAAAAAGAGTCTACAGGATTTCTGGGCCACCAGAATGGGTGCTGTTCCCTGCCAGTGAGGACATCTCTTCCCTCCTTAGTTTAAACATTTTATTTACATTTTTGCCAGGACAGCTGGGGGTGGGCATATAGACACAGGAGGAGAGTGGTTGGACCTCAAGGCGAGACCCAGGAGACCAGGCAGAAGCTGCATCACCTCTTATGACCAAGGCTTGGAAGTCACATAGTGTCTCTTCGCCCCAAGTCCCAGGCTGGCCCAGATCCCCTGGGAAGGATCACAGACCCACCTCTGGATGGTTGATGTCCAAATCATGTTGTTGGGATGCGGGGGGCAGGCACTGCAGACTTCTCTGAAACACAATCTGCCTGGTATGTTGTCTCCCTACCTGCAGTCCTGATGCTGCCTTCTCCAACAGGCCCTCCTGCCATCCCCACCCTCCTGCCATCTCCAACAGGCCCCTCATGCTCAGGCTGGAGTGTACCTGTTGTGGAGTAAATAGTGTCCCCAAAAGACCTGTCCTATTGGTGGCCCCCACACCTGCAAATGTGCCTTACTGGGAAACAGGGCCTTTGCAGATGGAATCAAGTTAAGATGAGGTCTTTCTGGATCAGGGTGGGCCCTAATCCAGTAACTGGCGTTCTTTCCAGAAGAGGGAAGATTTACACACAGACACACAGGGAGAAGACCATGTGATGACAGAGGCAGAGGCTGGAGCCGGGCACCTACAAGCCAAGGAGCACCTGGGGCCACCAGAGCTGGAAGAGGCAAGAAGGATTCCCGCCTAGAGCCTTCAAGAGAGAGTGGCCCTGCCCACACCTTGATTTTGGACATATGGCCTTCTGAATTGGAGAAGAATGTGTTTCTGTTTTAAGCCATATGGTTTGTGGTACTTTGTTATGGTAGCCACAGGAAACTAATAAAATACAGATAATTTTTTTAAAAAACAGAATCTTCTTAGGAATTTTTTGTAGCACCTATTCCCCCCAGGACTCTGTGAATTATTCACGGGCGTAGGAGGCCCAGCCTCTTCATAGACGCCAGGACCCCCCTACCCCTCGCAACAGGAACACTGGACCCCTGGTCCCCAACTGCATTGATGTGGCTCCTGCCTGTTCCACCTGCTCCCTCTTCATCAGTGCAAATCTGACCTGCTCAATGGCTGGTGGTGCTTTGAATTTACACACTTATCCTGCATTATAACTTCACACTCTATTTTTCTACTTGTCTGTCTCCCTGAAAAGTAGTCATCATATGTTTTCCAACATTAAAAAGATTGATACATGCATATTAATTGAGGAAAATTCCACATAAGTGAAAAGCAAAGACAGCTGAGATTCCTCCACCCTAAGTTAAGGATTGTTAACGTTTTGTTGATTGTCCTTCCAGACCTTTTTAGAGAAAATAATGATTGGATCACCTTGTGTGTACTACTTGGCAACTTCACTAAACAATATATTGTGAACATCTATCCATGTGAAAAAATAGATCCACAAAATCCTTTTGAATGATTTATAGTGTTCCATTGTATGGATCTACTGGAGGTCCTTCCTTCTGTCCTTCTAAAGTGCTGCAAAGAACATTTACTATGTGCATATTTTCTGGGTTTTTCTTTACTTCAGTATATTTAAAGATATTTGGTGTGTTGTCAAAATGTTGTTAAGAAAAGCGGCAATAATTCATTCTCCCTTCAGCAGCTCAGGCCCAGCCCTCACTCTCTATATTGAGCATTATCCATCATTTGTTTAAATATTTGTTAGTCTGATACAGAAAGCATTTGAATTTATATGATTTCTTGTGAGCGTGAATATTTTTTTCTTATGTTAATTTTCTGCTTGTAGTTCTTTCTTTTTTCTGAATTGCTTATTCATGTCCTTTGCTTATTTTATAGTGTTTTTAAAAATTAATATTTAGTCTCACCTTATAAGTTAAGGATATCTCTTACCTCCAGTTTTATGTTTGTCAGACCTACATCTTGTTTATTTTTAGTCCCCAGCACCTACAGTATTGCTTAACAATAGCTCTTAATAAATACTGAGGAATTCTGTATGCCAGGCACCTTCTAACAACTTTATGCATGTTAACCCCTAACAGCGGCAAGTGGCAGATACTATTATTATTATTAGTTCCATTTTACAGATGAAGAAACTTGGGAACAGAGAGGTCGAGCAACTCGCCTCAGGTCTCAGCATTTGCAGNAGATGAAGAAACTTGGGAACAGAGAGGTCGAGCAACTCGCCTCAGGTCTCAGCATTTGCAGGTGGCAGAGCTGGGATTCAGGCTCAGGCCGTAGGCTTTAGCACGTGTGTTCTCGATGCAACATGGGACTGCTGTTCCTGTGCTGAGCTTCTTTTCAGAAATGCTTGCTGGGTGAATGCTGAATGAATGCATTTCATTTTGGTTCAGCAGCCCAAAACAACTGAGTATGATCAGCCTGCAGTTAGGAAAACTTTGGTGAAATATCCCTTTTGAAGAGGAGAAAGCCAGTCCACCACCCATGCGCCTACACTCCCAGGCTCTGCTGGGAAAATCAAGGTATAGTTTGTAGTACAATGAATGTATTCTGAGTTCCCATTGCTTGATCTGGACTTTTCAATGTTGTAAGAAGTTTACTGTTAGAGACGGATAAATGTTCCAGGAGAAGAGAAGGGGATTACAAATGAGCACAGAGTGGACATTGCAAACCTGAAGGGCATGGAAAGAACAGCCCAGCCCAAGCCTTGAGTGTTCTGGGCAAGATGGGAAACAGGGTGGGACTAGATTATTAAGAATGTGTCCATTAGGAATTCCTTGGTTGCAGTAGACAAAAACCCCACTCAAACGAGATTAAGAGAAGTGAAGAATTTATTGGCTCATGTTCTCGATAATTCAGAGAGAGAACTGTCTCCAGGTGTGGCTGGGTCAGCCTGTTCTGCTTCCTGGCTCTGCTTTCTCTTATGTTGATGGTTCTCAAAGTGGAGTTTCTGGACCCACATCACCAGCATCAACTGGGAGTTCATTAGAAATGCAGATTCTTGGTCCCACCTCAGACCTGCTGAACCACAAACCTCTGGGGAGGGGCCCAGCAATCTGTTTTAACGAAACCTCCAGGTGATTGTGATGCATGCTGTTAAATAACAAATAAAAACACTGTGACAGTTTGAAAGACTGTGGATGAAAGGATGTTTTATATTTTAATATCTTTAACAGCTTTTTTCCCCCTGATTTTGAACAAAGGCTTCCACATTTTTGCTTCACAGTTGGCCCCGCACGTGATAGAGCTGGTGCTCAAAGCCAGAGAGAGAAGTTGAGATGTTCCGAGGCAGGTTGTGGGAGATGTCAGCTACAGAAACAGCACGGAAAGCCTGCATGATCAGCTGGCCTGTTGGGGAGACCATCATTTCCTCCAGACGACACCACTGATTTAATCAGTGATTTGTTTTCCTTTGAGGTTCATATATATGAATTGCAAAAATAGAAACTAGAATCAGGTGGCCCTAGAAGGCTGTTGCAGGGCCTTGCTGCACGGGGAGGCAGTGACTTGCAGCAGAAAGGAAAGCGTAGACACAGGAAGGATTTATAGAGAAGCTTTGGTGGAATGAGGTGACCAGCCAGATGTTGGGGATGAGCATCCAGGTATCTCCATTGATGGAGAAGCTGGGCTGGGAAATGATCCTGAGAGCCGAAATCTTCTATTTGATGTTTATTTTCATTTGAACAGGGGGATGCCAGGTGTTACCTCAAACAAATGAATCTTTACCAGCACAGTTTCAGATATTACATCACCTCTTTCTTTCACTGCCGGCTCTACCTATGAATGAGGTTGACCAAGATAATTCAAACGACCATATTTTATATTCTGAGACACACATTTTTCCTCCTATTTTATCATCTCTGAAGTTGAGTTGAGTTTTACAATCAGTGGCAATTTTCAGTTAAAATTTCTGTGTCTTTTGTCTCATGTTGGTGGGTTAAAGAATGGTGCATCTTCCGATCATCTTGACTTTGATGATATCTGGTACATCTGTTCTCAGCTCTCTTCTCTGGGCCTCTGCCTCCCCATACATAAGCAGAATGTTGGATTAGCTAGTGACTGAGGCGCTCCTAGGGTAAAACCTTAGGATGCTATGCTAGGAATCGTGGAGGAGTTAAAGCAGACTCTCCAGAGGGCTCACCCTGACTCTGAGCTTTGCTGTCTCATCTCAGAAGTGGAATGTGTTGAGATTTCACTACGACATGTGTAAACTGTGCTTGTTGACCTATTAGTTCCCTTTGAAGACGTGTTCTGGTAGATGTGTTCTGGGATTTCCAAACCAGTGATGCCCCAGCAGAAACCGATTTGCTTTCCTAGGGAATAAGAGGTACTTTTATCTTCCAGGGTTGTCAAACCACCATAGCCTACGTGGCCTCAAAAACTTGCTTAAGTAAATCAATATATTTAAATATCTGCAACCACAGCCCTCTTAGAAGACTCAGGAAGAAGGTCCTCAGGGGTAGTGTGGCAGAATTAGCACCGTTTATCTAAGTCTTACTGCATTCTGGGCTTTCATCTGTTAAATGTTCAGACAACTGTAGCAGATGAAGCACATCTCAGTTTGGTTCAATTTTCTTGTGTCTGTTCACTCACACAAAATGAACTATTTCAGTGAGAGGGAAATTGCATTTCCTTGTAAATAGCAAGTTAATGGATCAGTGGAGTTTAGGTCCAAGGCCCGTTAGATCAGTGGCAATTTTCAGTTAAAATTTCTGTGTCTTTTGTCTCATGTTGGTGGGTTAAAGAACGGTGCATCTTCCGATCATCTTGACTTTGATGATATCTGGTACGTCTGTTCTCAGCTCTCTTCTCTGGGCCTCTGCCTCCCCATACATAAGCAGAATGTTGGATTAGCTAGTGCCTGAGGCGCTCCTAGGGTTAAAACCTTAGGATGCTATGCTAGGAATCATGGAGGAATTAAAGCAGACTCTCCAGAGGGCTCACCCTGACTCTGAGCTTTGCTGTCTCATCTCAGAAGTGGAATGTGTTGAGATTTCACTATGACATGTGTAAACTGTGCTTGTTGACCTAGTAGTTCCCTTTGAAGATGTGTTCTGGGATTTCCAAACCAGTGATGCCCCAGCAGAAACCGATTTGCTTTCCTAGGGAATAAGAGGTACTTTTATCTTCCAGGGTTGTCAAACCACCATAGCCTACGTGGCCTCAAAAACTTGCTTAAGTAAATCAATATATTTAAATATCTGCAACCACAGCCCTCTTGGAAGACTCAGGAAGAAGGTCCTCAGGGGCAGTGTGGCAGAATTAGCACCGTTTATCTAAGTCTTACTGCGTTCTGGGCTTTCATCTGTTAAATGTTCAGACAACTGTAGCAGATGAAGCACATCTCAGTTTGGTTCAATTTTCTTGTGTCTGTTCATTCACACAAAATGAACTATTTCAGTGAGAGGGAAATTGCATTTCCTTGTAAATAGCAAGTTAATGGATCAGTGGAGTTTAGGTCCAAGGCCCGTTAGGGACAAGTCCAGCAGGTGCCAGCCTTTGCAAGAGCAATTTCAAAGCCTGGCATCTCAGTGGAAAAACCCAAGCTGGGTTTTTCCCAGTAAACCTGGCCATGAATGTTGAGACCACAGTCCTCAGACTTATTTGGGGTTGTATTGCCACTCATTGGTAATTTAGAACCTCCTTTTATCCATGGAAATGGGTGTTTTGGTGGAAAATAAAGCATGAATAATTAAAAACAAAACTTTTGAATTTACTGTATGATTTTTAATTTACCTTTGCCTGAATCATATTTTAAAAATCAGCCTCAGTAATAAATGAGGGTGGGGAGTGCGGTAGAATCTACCCCGGCAGCAGGCTGGGTACTAGAAGGAAGCTGTCCTGAGATTAAAAGTTGGTCAAGGCTAGAACTGAAATGGATAGTTCACATTCAGATGATGAAATTGGCTGTGTTTAATGAGCTCTTGCAGATGTATATTTTTGTGCCATATACAGGACTTTCTCAAATTCAAGGTATATGATACATTTAATGTAGTGGTGATGAGCAGGGAGTCTGGATCCATACTGCCTCAGTTTGAATTCTGTATCTACCACTTTCTAGCCGTGTGACCCAGCACCAGGTCTAAGTGAGGGGACTGAGGTGCCGGGGCTGCTGAACTTCGGGGGGTGCTCACTCTCAGGCCGTGCAAGTGCAGGCTGACCCCTGAGAGGAAGCACATTCTTAAATATTGAACCCAAGAGGCTCACTTGCCTCACCCCAAACCTGGCTCTGGAGTGGCCTCAGGGACGTATTTAACCTCTATACCTCAGTTTCTTCATCTATATAATGGAGATGACAGTCATACGTACCTCATAGGGCTGTTAGGAGACAATGAACTAAGACACACCAAGTATTTAAAGCAGCACCTGGTACATATTAAGCACTCTGTAAGCTTCAGCTATCACTTACCATACTTTAAGCACGATTTCATAAACACAAGAAAGTGGGGCATGATAGCCCTGTGCTTAAAAAAATATCTTCAGTAAGCTTTTCTATTTGGTGGCCCCTTTGGTTTTCATGTGTATGCTTGTTATAAGCCAGTGTCTTTCAACTTCAACCCGTCAGCGACACTCCACTCCTGGTGCTGGAGCAGAACTCGGGAGCCACACACGTGCCTTGCCAGGAGAGGAGGGACCTGCTCTCTCCTGCTGCTTCCTGTTCCTGCCTTTCTTCCTGCCCCTGATTTACCTCCTATTCCATCTTTGTTTCCCAGGCCTGCTTCACTCCCTGTTCCTGAGTCACTTCCTGTTCCTGTCTGGCAACCCGTCAGCGACACTCCACTCCTGGTGCTGGAGCAGAACTCGGGAGCCACACACGTGCCTTGCCAGGAGAGGAGGGACCTGCTCTCTCCTGCTGCTTCCTGTTCCTGCCTTTCTTCCTGCCCCTGATTTACCTCCTATTCCATCTTTGTTTCCCAGGCCTGCTTCACTCCCTGTTCCTGAGTCACTTCCTGTTCCTGCTTTACTTCCTGTTCCCACGTTACTTCCCGTTTCTGCTTTACTTCCTATTCCTGTTTTGCTCCTGCTTTACTTCTTGCTTTTACGTTGCTCCCTGTTTCAACTTTCAGCTCCTGCTTTTCTTCCTGTTCCTGTCAATGCCACCCCAACATCACTTGTTCACCTGTCACTGGCAGTTGGATTTGGTGGACGCAGCTAGTTTTACTCTGAGCTTTCCCTGACACCCGAGGCCAGCCTCATTGTGCCCCCTCAGATACACCCCTCCTCTGAGGCCAGAGTCCTGTCCCTGGGGACCCTTCTTTTGAGCTCCTCACAACCTTACCCCTCAGTTCTCCCTACCCTTGGTGTGGTTGCTGCTTCCTGAAGTTGCTCCTGTAGTTCTTCAATATGGTCTACAATTCTTTATCTTCATTCCCTCCATTAAAGTAATGGGTGTGGTTTCTGTCTCTTGAATGGAATTGGACTCTACAAACTCAAAGCAAAAAGGAATTATAGAAAATGTAGGGAGCAAGGTTGAAGAGAGAGAGAGAGGAGGTCAAGAGTAAGGCAGATGTGGGAAGGAGGCCAGAGGACAAGATGATGCAGAAAAGCAACTCTGTGATGCACTGTGTGGTGCTGGCAGCTGGAGGCCTGGGCCATTGCGTGACCTCACCCAGATCGTTTAATGTCTCAGAACCTTCTGTCCTCATTGAAGGGAAGTCACCCAAGCCTCATTTTCCCCCATCTGCAAAATGGGGATAATATTGGGTATGTTTTAGGGTATACAATATTATATTTGAGGGCTAGGTGTGATGTATGCAAAGCTGCTGCACGTAGTAGGAGTTGATTAATTGGCAGCTCCTGTCTGAGATGCAGTAACTTCCCTGAGGCTGGCAGGGAAGGTATTGGCAGAATAGAATTTGTTTTGGATGTTCTTTTGCCTGATTAAAATCAGGTGAAAATTCTTCCCAGTTCCTGGTATAGGGAGTGTTCTTGACCAGATATCTGTGTCGCTCACCTCTTCACTCAATTCAGGCCTCAGACCACTGTCACCTCCACAGAGAGGCCTTCCTGGCTGCCCTGATCTAAAAGAGACCCCATTCTCTGTTTCTTCACCCTGCTGTGTCTTCTTAGCTCGTAACCCCACCTGATTCATATGCTTGTTTATCATCTGCTTTCTCGGCTAGAATGTTGACGATGTATAAACAGTAACTTGGTATTTACTCCTGTGCTCCCCATACCTAGGTTTCTTGGCATGTAGAGGCATTCAGTACATATTTGTTGGAAGAATAAAATAATTAAGGCCTAGAGCCAGGAGTCACAAACTCAAATGCCTGCTGGTATCTGGTAGAGAACCCAAGTAAGTGAACTGGAGCAGGTGCACCAAACACGTGGAGATAGCCTTTACTTTCAAAGGAAATTTTTTCTCCCATTTTTTCTTCAAATACAAAGTTCTCTAGTACTGTTTTGTGTCCCAATTTTGATGGACATGGGAGTTTAAGAAATATTTCAGTTATTCTAACCTAATGATAAATCAAACAGTGGGACAAATGGTTAGCACCAACCTCAGGGGTGGAGAGACAGTAGGGAGCACTGGGGACTAGGGAGAAGATGAGGAATAGCTCCAGCTGACTGCAGCCGACTAGAGATTGGTACCTCCAGTTACCAGCACCTGCAAGTGTTCAGGAGTAGCTGAGCATCTGGATCATAACATGAATTTTCTTTGTGTTTAAATGTTGCAACTAATTGAATTAAAAAACTTCCATTATGTGGGTCAAATGTGGGGCAAATTATAGCAGCAACTCTTGAGTGGGACTTTAGCATCCAGAGAGGGAAAAGAGGTCAGAGAAAAGGGATCTCCCAAGATGTGTTCGAAGGCAGGAGTCATGGTCATGCTGGTGAGGATGTGGGGATGCTGGAAGCCTCACGCACTGTGGGTGGAAATGGAAAATGTGCAGCCACTGCAGGAGACACTTTAGCAGTTTCTTAAAAAATTAAAGTCTTATCATGTGACCCCGTGATCGTACTCCTAGGTATTTATTTATTCAAGAGAAATGCAAACATACGTTTGCTTGTTCACACACGAACGAACTATATATATAGTTCGAACTGCTATAAATGTTCATTGTAGCAGTATTCATCATAGTAAAAAGCTGGACACTACCCTCATGTCGTCAGCAGGGGGCAGAACAGGCAAGTGTAATGTATCCATGTAATGAAACACCACTCAGCAATCAAAAGGGAAGGGACACTGTTCATGCAACAACAGGGATGGACCTCAGAATGTTAGGTGAGAGAAGCCAGATACAAAAGACTGTTAGACTGCGTGATGTCATCTTTATGAAATTTCCAGGAAAGGCAAGAGACAAGGCAAAGCAGTGATTTCCGGAGGCTGGGAGTGGGGATTGACTGCAAAGGGGAGTGAAGAAACTTCTGGAGTGATGGAAAAATTTTGGAACTGGATTTTGCAAAAGTTGCATATGTTTACTAAAAGTCATCTGACTCTACCCTGGCGATAGCTCCATTTTATGGTATGTTAATTATAATTCCATACAGCTGCTTTAAAAAAAATTGTTGTCCCCTCCCATGGTGGACTGGGAGGTGTGCAGTGGTCCTGTGGGCAGCTGGTGGGATGTGTCCTCCACGGGTGGCTGCAGAGCGTCCGAGGAGCAGCAGAGGGCGCTGTGTTACCAGCGCTGAGCCCAGGCTTCCCACCACCTGCAGCATGTGGCCGCGGCTTCTCCTTGGCAACTGTTTTCTTAAAATCCTTCGGTCGGTAGAATCTGTGTCAATCACATCCCATTTTCTCATTGACCTGAGCGACCCCGTAAGAGCTGTTTATCATTGCTTCTAAAGGCAGGTGCCTTCAAACTTAAGGCCTCTGAAGCCAGCAGCACATGAATGATCTGCAGACAATGGCTACCTGCGGGACCTCACTCCCTCAGGGTCCCTGCCAGGAATGCTTTTGTAAAATAGAGACCATTCAGGCCCTGTGAAGGATCCCAAGACAGCAGGGGACTCTTGTCAATAGGTGGAATGAAGCGCGGGGCCTGTGCACTGACAGACAAAGGCCTCCTGAGAAAGGGACTGTAGGGAGTTTCCCACAACGCTCAGTGGCTCTGAGTAATCTTATTGGAAATGGGGAGAAAGGGAGTGAAAAGGAAAGGAACATGTAGGTGACTAGGGTAGGAACAAATGACTTAGTGGTCAGCTTGTCCAGAAGCCCTATGGGAGTCTGAGCCGTTTTAGAACTCCTAGATTAAAAAAAACAAATTTAAAAAGCCACCTGTGCCATATAAATGGACCCCTTGCTCCGGCAGTCATCTTGGTAATGAGATCACCTTGATGAGATGGGGCCGGCCAGGTAGGGGAAGAGTTTAAACCTAGTTCTCTGGTGGTGTCATGAAAGATTGGCCTCGGCGCTTGACAACTGCATAAGTAAGGTAGGGGTTGTTTTATTCTCATGCAACATGGAGAAGGTGGCCTGGAGCTGCTACAGCACAAACCATGCTGCTCTGAGCTCGGCAGGAGGGGGATTGGTGGCCGGGTGAACTGGGGGCAGGTTGGGAAGAACTCAAGGTTTGGAAAACTATGAGGATAATAATGCCACAAGTTTTGATCCTGTTAAATTTGAGATGCTGCCCTGACGTGTCAGGGGAGAGGGCTCTGGGTAGCTTCCGGCATAGGTGTGGACCTCTAAAGGGGGTAGAGCTGGAGATGGAGGAGGAGGAGGGGAGTAATCAGGGGAGAAGTGAGGGCTGAAGGCCCCTCATAGATTGAGCCTTCCTGGAGGAGGCCAAAAAATTTTTTTTTAATGTTCTGGTTTGTTTTTATTGGTTATGGATATTCATGGGGTACAATGCAAGCTGTCACTGCTTGTGCCTAAGATGTGATGGCCAGATCCATACTGGCAGCATGTCCATTACCACGAATTGTGATTATACCCTGTGTCCCCCATCCAATTATCCCTTAAATTATCCCCAGACTCCCTCCTCATCCCCCTTTCCTTACTCCACTTTGTATCCCTAGGAATGCTCTCTCCCTCTGCAAGTCCAGTGCACCACTGTGGTCTTTCTTTCCTTCCTTCTTTCTCTTTTAGCTCCCACTTATGAGTGAGCACATGTGATATTTATCCCTCTGTGCTTTGCTTATTTCACTCAACATAAGTTTCTCCAAGCTCATCCATGTTGTTACAAATGGGAGTATTTCATTCTTTGTTATGGCAGAGTAGTATTCCATGGTGTATATATACCACAGTTTCCTTATCCAATCATCCACCGATGGACATTTAGGTTGGTTCCATATCTTGGCTCTGGAGGAGACAAATTTATAAAAGAAAGAGTTGAAGGCAAGATCGTGTGAGAAGACATCCCAAAATCAGGCCAGAAGGACAGAACTAGCTAAAAAGCCTGAGAAATCCACATGGTCAGAATGAAGTGAAATAATGTATTAAAAAAGCAGCTCCCCCATCAACGATTTTGATGGCACTTTTCAAACATATAGAAAAGGTGAAAGAAACATACAGAGAACACTGATATGCCACCACCTGGATTCTACAGTTAGCATTTTGCTGTCTTTGCACTAGCACATGCTTGTCCATCTCACCATCACTGTCGAACCAGGAATCCAACTTCTACTATTATTATTATTATTATTATTATTATTATTATTATATTAATCAAAAGCAGCTTTCTAAATTCTAAAGTGCTGCACATTGAAAGTTATCAGCTTGTATTCGCATCCCAAAGTCTTTTTCATTCTGTCGCATGATATTTAGATCAAACCTTCCTAACGGTAAGTGTAGTAGAAACCAATGTTGCTCACAAATAAATAGTGTTGTTTCAAGAGAGCTGCCATGAGCTCACGGTGATGAAATGTGTCCACCTGAACAGACGGTTGGAAAGCGCACCAGCCGCTTCATTAGTTAGCAGAGGGACGACAGAGCTAGCAGGCACTCGCGTGGCACTGCCGTGCAGGGGCTCTGTCCTCAGCGCTCCCCACACGTGAGCTCATTTCAGGCTCACACAAACCTACCAGGCACCAGCATTCTCATCATTCCCCTTGTACAGGGGAAGAAACAGGCACAGACAGTTCAGGTGACTTTCCCGGGGTCCCACAGCTGGACAATGGCTTCCCCGTGCTGCCTCCCGAACAAATGAAAGCGAGGAGGTGCCATTTTTAACATGCCAAGTCAGCCGTGATCTGTAAAAAATGGCAATGGCTCCTGTTGGTGAGGATGTAGGGAAAGAGGCACTGCTTGTGGGAACATGAGGGGATGCCGCCTAGAAGGCAGTTTGGCAGTGTGAATCAGGAGCCGTTACAACGCCTGTATCTGTTGATCTGGACATTTTGTTTTCAGGAATCAATTGCCAGAAACAGTGAAAGATGTGGAATCTACGCTCTCTCTGATGGTATCTACTGAAGAATCAGATGAAGTGTCAGACAACGAAGATGGCTATTACCTAAGTTGTGGGATGTTCCTACAATGACAGCATTCAAATGTCACTATTAAAAGAAAAGTTATGTTATGGGATAGTGTTTATTCAGCATAACAAATCAGGTTACACAATAGAATTTAGGAAAACAGTACAAGAATGACCTTCTCCCAATGTTATATATGTATAGAAAACACATACAATGCATATGACATATATGTAATAAAACAATAACATAATCTGGAAAGGTAGGTACCAGAAATATTAATAACAGTTATTTCAGAGCGGAGCTCCACGGGATGGGCTTGATGTTTTGCTTTGGGATTTTTTTTTGTATTTTCTACAATGGGCACACGTGACTGTATTACCTCAGGAATCAGATGCCATCCCTCCATTCCTGTAATGGTTATAAAAGGGATTGCAACCAGCTCAAAAAGTCTCCACTTTTTCTTATTTTGGAGTACAGAGGCTTTGGGAGGAAGGAGGAAGGGAACCAGCAGGTGGCGCCAGAGGGTGGTGATTTTTCTCAGGCTGCCTCAGGTGCAGGTGAGGGTCATCCTGGCCCAAGGTGGCGTCCCTGACACCCTGTGTCCCACGTGCGACCGGTGAGTTTGCAGCTTTTGTGTCTGTGTTGGGCTTGGTTCCCCTGCAGCTGGAGGCCTCCCTGGAGCAGGGGGACATGGCATGTCAGATAATGACAGATTATATCATGGAAGGCACCTGAGCACACGTCAGGCTCTGTAAAGCACAACCAGAGCCACGATGCCCACACTTGAAAACTGGGTCATCTCAGGTGAGTGAGGACCAGGGTGAAACAGGAAAACGCAAGAACGGGCAGAGAAGCTGTTGATGGAGAGTTTTTCCAAGGACCTGGAGCAGCTTTATCCTCTGAGGAGAAAGATGGGGAGACCTGGAGGAAGTCAGACTTTGTTGGTCTAGATCCTTCCCCAGAGAGGGAACGTGAGTAACAATAATAATTAATGATAAGGACTTATATACTCTACATTCATATGGTCAGCTGAAGAGATGTTGAGCTGGGATATAGAGTTCAGAGACTCATGGGTTCGGGCTCTCAGAATAAATGGAATAGATTTTTTTCTCCATTGATGAGAATAGGTAAATCTAGTTCAGCTAAATTCTAAAAGTGTTCATTGAATAGCTTTGAAATGATAGTAGCAATGGTAGTAATTGTAACAACCCCCAATATTTATTGAACCCTTACTCTGCTAAGTGATTAACATACATTATTACATTTAAGTCCCACAATAGCTCTTGCAGGTAGATATGATTATCATCCCTGTATTACAGATGAGGAAACCAGAGCTTAAAGGAGTGATACAATGGTAATATTACAGATGAGGAAACCAAAGCTTAAAGGAGTGGTACACTGGTAATCTTGGCAATCCAGGATTGCCCATAGGTAGAATTTATTGTCCATTTGACATTAGCTATGCAGAATCAGTCAGGATAGGTCAGGTTATGCTGCTGTAACAAACAAATGGAAATCTTAGTGGTTTAAAAACACATTTCTCAATCATGCTACATGCCCATTACATGCCACCCAGAGGGCTCTGTTCACTGTAGGTCCCAGGTGTTTGGTGGAGGTGAGATCCATCTCAATCATGTTTCCATGTTTGTAGAGATAAGAAAAAGAGATCATGGCAAGACACGTGTGGACTCAAAGGGTTTTACCTGGAAGTGACACATGCATATCAAATGACTGCCCACAGCACACTGACTCTGCTGGAGTCAATAGAAGGGGAATGTGTATGTATATAATCTTCTTACAAGAAAGGGAACCAAGTATTTGTGGAAAACATGCATTACTTTATTTAATTTTTACAATGGTGTGTGTTAGATATTATTATTTCTGTAGAAGAAACAATTTGCATAACGTACTTTAGCTCACATGGCTCATAAGCAGAAAGTGTATTTTAGAGTCCAGATCCCCAGCTCTTAGAAAATAGAATCATACCCCTTGGAGCGTCTCACTGGTGAATATATTTCAGGAAGAATTCTCTTGGTTTTCAATACCGAACTTCATTATATGTATATATAATAAGACATATATATTATATATTATATGTAATATAAAACATATATATGATATAAAGATATCATTTCTCAGATATGTATTTAAAGAGAAAATGTATATTTTGGATCCCCAAATTCAAGACAACACTTAAAACAAAATAAGTGAACAAAGTCTTAAATTACACTCAAAATGCAGTTGGTAGAACCTCAAAGTCACGTGTAGTTATTTTGAAAAGGCTTCGCACTCTCTCCAGAAGGGCTGTGCCTCTCAGATGTGCTGGCACTAAGGGAGATATCCCAGAGGTACTGCTTCCAAAACTACTGTTCGTGACAACAATATGAATTACCCACCAGTCAGGAAGCAATGTGTTAACACTTCTACCTACTAACACGATG
>NW_007731730.1:31934-40055 GCF_000696425.1 Galeopterus variegatus
ACTTTAAAAATAAGGACTAATCAAGACATCCTCTAGGGACTCTAAGAAATGGCCAAGTCAGGCTTTGGGGGTACCCTAAGAGACTATATATTCACGTTGTGGTAATAAACAGTGAACAGCACATTACTATGTAAATTCATATTTGTTGACACATATTGGTGATACACACAAATATTTAGTCTATGAAAGTATCATGGGAGACTGGGGAAATCTTCTACATGAAGTATAAAACCTCAAGCATTACCGTATAATGATTTTCCTTCTTTCCAAAAGCAGGTGGAATTAATAGGTTGCAAATATTGACTGTCGTTCTTGAGCACAGATTGCAAACTTCTGTGTTCCCTATCGGCAACATGGGTTTCCCATCTTCAGCAAGGGGGAGCTATCAGTCAGCTACTGCTGCATAACAAACAGTCACAAGTCTCAGAGTCAGAGAAGGCTGTGTACCCATTCTCACACTCATGGGTGTGGGCACACGTGCATGGCTCTGCTCTAGGCTTGGGGTTCAGCTGGGGTCTTCTCCACGGATCTCCCTCTGGGGTCCAGGCTGAAGGTAAAGTAGCTACTGAGGACATGGTCATCTTACGAGGGAAAGAAAGAAAGCTCAACTGTGCAGATGCCTTTAAGGCATCTGCTCTAGTCACAGCCTCTGATGGTCCAGGATATCCATCAGGGATGCTTGTTGCCCTGGAGCCCTCAGATCTTGATGTCAGTTCCTCTCACCCCCCCCCATCCAGCCCCCAGATCTCTATCAGCAATATCTGTTCCCTGTTGCCCCCAGAATCTCTTGTAATGATATCTTCCTCCAACTGACACACGAGGTTATTTTTTTACTTCCTTTATCAGGATTTACCCCCATTCTGTCTTTTATTTTTTCACGGCCAGGTCTGTGCATTTTATGATTAAAACACTAGAAAGTCCCCTCCCCCTGCCCATAATCTATCTAGGGAAATTTCCAATTGTATGAGACTTTTGGGGATCATAATATCTTAACCCAAATGTTTATCTTTCAGTGTTGGATTTTTTTATTTTAAAGTTTAATTGTACATATTTGTGGGATACAGTGTGTTGTTTCAATACATGCATATATTGTACAATGATTCACTTAGGGTAGATAACATATCCATTACCTAAACATTTATCTTTTCTTTGTGGTGATTACTGTCAAGATCTCCTTTTCCAGCTATTTTGAAATATACGGTATAATATCATTAGCTCTAGTCGGCCTAGAACAACAGAACTTATTCTTCCTATCTAGCTGTAACTTTGTACTCATTCATCCACCCTCACTGTCAAGATCTCCTTTTCCAGCTATTTTGAAATATACGGTATAATATCATTAGCTCTAGTTGGCCTAGAACAACAGAACTTATTCTTCCTATCTAGCTGTAACTTTGTACTCATTCATCCACCCTTCACCCCATTCCCCCTTCCCTTCCTGGCCTCTGGTTACCATTATTCTCCTTTCTAAGTGGTGGAATATTTGATCCTTGAGAAATAAATTGTTGAATGAGACATATTTACAGCATTATTTCATCCTGGTTCTTTGCTATCACAGTTTTCTTAGCTGTTTCTGCTCCAAAGAGTCTATCAGCTTTTCCTATTCCAGTATTATGTATTTGGTTGCTATTGTTTTGGGATTATGTGTTAAGCTTTACAGTGATTAGGAAGCACAGCTTTGACCATTTTCTGTGCCCCTTACTGGGGTATGCTGAGAGAACCTGTTTCTGGAACTAGTCTTCCTTTTTGGATCTGTTTTAATGAGTGAACCTCATGCACAGCTTTTCAGTTGGCATTAACATTTTCTATTCCCCATGGAGTCCTGGATTCATAACTTTTCTGAGCATGATCTTTATTATGATACTATCGGCTGATGGACAAACAGGCCAGGTGGGAAAGCCACCAGCAAGAGAGTAGTGTGTAGGGGAGCTGTGGCGGGGCCACGGGAGGACAGGCTGGAGGAGCCCATCCTTTGTCTGTCAGTGTAATGGAAATGGTCACTAGTGTTTTAAATATACTGTATTTAGGGTCACACCTTAAATATGTCTGCAGCATATTAATAATTAAGCAGAAGTGGAAAATCTTCAGTTTGGGAATGAGAGTAGGAATTATCAGCTTTATGGAGAGTGTCCTTCCAGTGGGAGATTTGCCTGAATCAGGACTTAAGAACTGTTTGTATTTTAACTGAAAATTATCTTGTTGTGGGAGGGAGGATAGAAAGAAACCCTGAGAAAATATAATGTGGTCTGTTTCACCACAACTGTTCTCTGGAGCCCAAGATTTTTTAAAAGTGTTGCCATATCTGTTAAAAATGGGTTTGACACTGTTTTGCAGATGATATGTAACTGAGTTTTAGAAAGATTAAGTATGCTGGTCAAGATCACACAGCTTATTAGTGTGCCACTTACGGGTGGCAGATTCTAGTCATAGCCTGTTTGATGTGAAAGCATATGATTCTAGATGCCCAGACTGATGTTGACATCATCACGAGAAATTTTTCCACCTTTGGAAAAATCAAATAAAATTGTAATATAGAAAAAAAAATGAGTTTGACAAAAGCAATAGAGTACACAGCTAACAGTGACTTAAACAGATAGGGCGTTATTTTTCTCAAATGAGTAGTTTGAATGTAGGCAGCTGCTGCTGAGGATTCAATAGATCAAGTATGTCAGGGCTGCCATTCTTACAATGTTTTTGGCCTTTCCCTCATGGTTGTGATGTAGCTGCCAAAGCTCCAGCCATCACATCTGTGTTCAGGATGGGAAATAGGAGAATGGGGAATGAGGGATGAAACTAATCTCATCTCTTGCCCTTTATAAAGAAGGCAAAATACCTTCCCAGAACTTTTCCCTCTCTGTTCCTGTCAGACTTCTGCTTACAGCTCATTGGCCAGAATGGTATAACATGGCTACTTCTAATTCCAATAGAATCTGGGTCCATTGACACCCTGAATTAATTAGTATTCTATTTACATGGCAGAAAGGGGTCAAAGGATATTAGAAAGGATTAGCAGCTCTGTATCCTTCACATTAGACACACCAAATTTTGTCTAACGACATTCTCCTTTTCTGTTTAGGAGAACTATGTAACCTATACCTCACCAGGGAAAAAGACAAAACCCTCTACAAGGCTATCTTCCACCAGATCCAAAGGTCACAAGTGCCATGGAGAAACCCAGCCCCATCAGCAGGTGCTCGGTGATGCCAGGCTAGACAGACACCCAGAAACCGGTCCACTGGAGATGACAGGCAAGAGCCTCAAGGACCAGCTCAGTTGTCTCAGGGTAGATGCCCTTTGTATTATGGCCTGCAAATAAATGAACCCAGAGAGCATGAACCACCAGGAATGATTCAAAGACAGCTCTCTCTGTCTTTGGGGTGATGTGGAGATGTTTCTACTGCATTAAAAAAAAAACTTTTTATTTCGATTTAATTTAACACAGAAAAGCAACAAGAATATTATAAANGTAATGATATCTTCCTCCAACTGACACACGAGGTTATTTTTTTACTTCCTTTATCAGGATTTACCCCCATTCTGTCTTTTATTTTTTCACGGCCAGGTCTGTGCATTTTATGATTAAAACACTAGAAAGTCCCCTCCCCCTGCCCATAATCTATCTAGGGAAATTTCCAATTGTATGAGACTTTTGGGGATCATAATATCTTAACCCAAATGTTTATCTTTCAGTGTTGGATTTTTTTATTTTAAAGTTTAATTGTACATATTTGTGGGATACAGTGTGTTGTTTCAATACATGCATATATTGTACAATGATTCACTTAGGGTAGATAACATATCCATTACCTAAACATTTATCTTTTCTTTGTGGTGATTACTGTCAAGATCTCCTTTTCCAGCTATTTTGAAATATACGGTATAATATCATTAGCTCTAGTTGGCCTAGAACAACAGAACTTATTCTTCCTATCTAGCTGTAACTTTGTACTCATTCATCCACCCTTCACCCCATTCCCCCTTCCCTTCCTGGCCTCTGGTTACCATTATTCTCCTTTCTAAGTGGTGGAATATTTGATCCTTGAGAAATAAATTGTTGAATGAGACATATTTACAGCATTATTTCATCCTGGTTCTTTGCTATCACAGTTTTCTTAGCTGTTTCTGCTCCAAAGAGTCTATCAGCTTTTCCTATTCCAGTATTATGTATTTGGTTGCTATTGTTTTGGGATTATGTGTTAAGCTTTACAGTGATTAGGAAGCACAGCTTTGACCATTTTCTGTGCCCCTTACTGGGGTATGCTGAGAGAACCTGTTTCTGGAACTAGTCTTCCTTTTTGGATCTGTTTTAATGAGTGAACCTCATGCACAGCTTTTCAGTTGGCATTAACATTTTCTATTCCCCATGGAGTCCTGGATTCATAACTTTTCTGAGCATGATCTTTATTATGATACTATCGGCTGATGGACAAACAGGCCAGGTGGGAAAGCCACCAGCAAGAGAGTAGTGTGTAGGGGAGCTGTGGCGGGGCCACGGGAGGACAGGCTGGAGGAGCCCATCCTTTGTCTGTCAGTGTAATGGAAATGGTCACTAGTGTTTTAAATATACTGTATTTAGGGTCACACCTTAAATATGTCTGCAGCATATTAATAATTATGCAGAAGTGGAAAATCTTCAGTTTGGGGAAGGAGAGTAGGAATTATCAGCTTTATGGAGAGTGTCCTTCCAGTGGGAGATTTGCCTGAATCAGGACTTAAGAACTGTTTGTATTTTAACTGAAAATTATCTTGTTGTGGGAGGGAGGATAGAAAGAAACCCTGAGAAAATATAATGTGGTCTGTTTCACCACAACTGTTCTCTGGAGCCCAAGATTTTTTAAAAGTGTTGCCATATCTGTTAAAAATGGGTTTGACACTGTTTTGCAGATGATATGTAACTGAGTTTTAGAAAGATTAAGTATGCTGGTCAAGATCACACAGCTTATTAGTGTGCCACTTACGGGTGGCAGATTCTAGTCATAGCCTGTTTGATGTGAAAGCATATGATTCTAGATGCCCAGACTGATGTTGACATCATCACGAGAAATTTTTCCACCTTTGGAAAAATCAAATAAAATTGTAATATAGAAAAAAAAATGAGTTTGACAAAAGCAATAGAGTACACAGCTAACAGTGACTTAAACAGATAGGGCGTTATTTTTCTCAAATGAGTAGTTTGAATGTAGGCAGCTGCTGCTGAGGATTCAATAGATCAAGTATGTCAGGGCTGCCATTCTTACAATGTTTTTGGCCTTTCCCTCATGGTTGTGATGTAGCTGCCAAAGCTCCAGCCATCACATCTGTGTTCAGGATGGGAAATAGGAGAATGGGGAATGAGGGATGAAACTAATCTCATCTCTTGCCCTTTATAAAGAAGGCAAAATACCTTCCCAGAACTTTTCCCTCTCTGTTCCTGTCAGACTTCTGCTTACAGCTCATTGGCCAGAATGGTATAACATGGCTACTTCTAATTCCAATAGAATCTGGGTCCATTGACACCCTGAATTAATTAGTATTCTATTTACATGGGAAAAAGGGGTCAAAGGATATTAGAAAGGATTAGCAGCTCTGTATCCTTCACATTAGACACACCAAATTTTGTCTAACGACATTCTCCTTTTCTGTTTAGGAGAACTATGTATCCTATACCTCACCAGGGAAAAAGACAAAACCCTCTACAAGGCTATCTTCCACCAGATCCAAAGGTCATGAGTGCCATGGAGAAACCCAGCCCCATCAGCAGGTGCTCGGTGATGCCAGGCTAGACAGACACCCAGAAACCGGTCCACTGGAGATGACAGGCAAGAGCCTCAAGGACCAGCTCAGTTGTCTCAGGCTAGATGCCCTTTGTATTATGGCCTGCAAATAAATGAACCCGGAGAGCATGAACCACCAGGAATGATTCAAAGACAGCTCTCTCTGTCTTTGGGGTGATGTGGAGATGTTTCTACTGCATTAAAAAAAAAAACTTTTTATTTCGATTTAATTTAACACAGAAAAGCAACAAGAATATTATAAATAACTCCTTTCTTATTCATCAGTTGTTCTTATTTTACCCGTTTCCTTATTATTTTATCATTTGCTTGCTTTATCTATGTCCGTCTGTCTATCTGTCTGTCTTTCTATCTATCTATCCACCATCTTCTACAATCTGTCTATACATACAGAGATAGGGAGAGAGAAATGGAGGAGGAGGGAGATTTTCCCCAGAACCATTCATTTGAAAGTAAATTGCAGATATCTTGCCCTTTATCCCTAAATATTTTAGTGTGTTTTTTCTAAGAACAAGAACATTCTCTTACATAGCCATAATACCATGTTCAAAACTTGAAAATGTAACACTGATAAAATACTAAATATCTAAATACTAAATATCTAAATATCTAATCCACAGTCCCTATTCTAATTTTATTAATTGTCCCAGTAATGCTTTATGTAGCATTACTTCCAGTCCAGAGTTCAGTCCAGGATTGCATGTTGCATTTTTTTGGTCACACCTTTCAGCCTCCCTTATTCTGGAACAGCCCATCCACTAGCCTCTCCTTAACATGACTGAAGAGTACAGGGCCATTGTGCTGTAGACTGTCCCTTGATTTGAGTTTGCCTGGTGTTTCCCCATAATTCAATTTAGTTATGCATTTTTGGCAGTTTTACTACAGAAGTGATGTGCTCTTCTTATATATCCTATCAGGATATATGTGATTTTGTTTTTTTCTGTTTCTGGAAGTGTTGACTTTGGTTGCCTTGTTAAGGTAATATCTGTCAAAGATTTTGCACTATAAGATTCCTATTTTCCCCTTTTTAACTAATAAGTAATTTGTGCGAGATACTTTCAAGCTCTGAAAATTTGCTGTATCTCATCCATCTATTAGGG
Organism: Galeopterus variegatus; assembly: GCF_000696425.1. Taxonomy (NCBI): domain Eukaryota; kingdom Metazoa; phylum Chordata; class Mammalia; order Dermoptera; family Cynocephalidae; genus Galeopterus; species Galeopterus variegatus. Next base: position 38,806 of record NW_007731730.1, read on the forward strand.
GTGCATAACTTTCTTTTTTATCAGTAGGGATATCTGAAGTTTGGAAAAATTTGATCAAAAAGTTTGGAAATCTTTCACAAACAACAACAAACTCTGAACAGCAAACTTTCTGTAAACGGTCAGATAGCAAATATTTTAGGTTATTTAGCAAATATTTTATAGTGTCTTTTGCAACTACTCAACTTTGCCATTATATTATGGAAGCAGCCATAGACAATATGTAAACAAATGGGTATGGCAGTGTTTCAATAAAGCTTTATTTGTAAAAGCAAGCAGTGGGCCAGATTTGGCTTGTGGGCCATAGTTTGTTGACACGTACTTTATACCACTGTCAACTGGTCTACAACTCAGAATTTTCCCATAGGGGTGATTTTTCCACTCTACAGGGTCTGGCCCTGCAGTTTTCGGGTCTTAATTTTTGGTGCATTGGTTTTCAAAGGAGGAATCAAATTTTGCAGGAGCCTGATGTATGATTTCAAGGGCACTGTGACATCACCTGCAGTTAGAATGGCCAGGTACCCTTTACCTCTATCAAGAGGTTTTCCCCTAGAAGCTGTAAAGAAGAAGGACCCCAACCAGAAGTCACCCATGTGTTTTGCACAGTTTAAAATTAATCTGAGTTATTTTTGGTGAGGCTTGAGCTCTCCAATTCCCACAGACCCCACTCCTCCCCCATTCATCTCCCCACTTCCCAAATTTATGGTTTCCGCTCGATCCTGAAAGCATGTTTATTCTCCATCCCTTGTGAGGTCTCGACAACTGGGGAATCACTTTCATGAATTTCTATCTCTTGTCACCATAGGATGTTAAATCCCAGAAGGAAAATTAACCACCTCAGGATGTTTATATTTAGTGCCCCAATTAGCCACATTCCAGGAAAAGAATCTTCATCATTGTAAGGCACACTCCAGGGAATCCAATAGCTTTGGAAGGATGTGGATATTAACTTAATTTGTTTAGCTCTATTGGGTTCTGCAGATTGGGCAACATAACTGGATCATGCAGGCCAATTCTGGATTACAGTATTGCACCAAGAGCTGATGCTTGGTGACACAAGAGCCCCAGGCTTCTGGTCCCAAGCTCTCTGGGGATGGGCACCAGAAAGTAGCAGCCAAGAAGAAGCAGTGTCAGTTCTCTCCTGGGATGGCAGACTTGGGTGTTGGTTGGGGCAGTCTGTTGGTTCATTTTCTCTGGGAGGGAGGTTTGTGGAAGATTACCATCGTGGGACTAGATTGTGGTTATCATCCGCC
>NW_007731730.1:40841-43959 GCF_000696425.1 Galeopterus variegatus
TTTTTTTTTCCTTTCCAAAGAGGACTGAAACTTATTTTTAAAAGCTGAAATGGCTGTTTTGTTCCCACATTCTGTGGCTCTGTTTTTGGGTTATGGGAATAATCTGCTTTCCTCAATGTGACTTAAGGCAGTTTATAATCACTCCTTGCAGTTCAGTAAAAGTTTAGTTTGTTCCATTAAAAATTCCGACCACAGACTCTCTCATCTCAAGAGAACATTCTCTTCCCAAGAGAGTTGAGATAACCCAGAAAGTGGAGAGAATACTCCTAGAATCAAGAGCCAGAGGCAGCTCAGTGTCAGGTGGAGTCCAGGTTTCACCTGTGATCCTTTCTGGGCTTTCTGCTGTGGGGTCTTCTCTGAAGGAATAGGATCACTGGTCGTCTCCCTCCTCCTGTGGGCCCACCTCTTTCTCTTCTTCCTCTGATGTACAACACGCTGTCTATATGTTCTGCCCATATGTCTGGTAGGTGTTATTGATCTTCAATCATGTGACTTAGGGCTCACACCCACTTACTCCCAGGGGCCAGGCAGGTAGCACAGTGAGCACCCACCGCTCAGACACTGTCAACATTGACCTGAAGACATGAGGCCCAGTGTCACTAGATCTCTAGTTTTTCAAGAGAAGTCAGGAATCTAGAATTGTATGAGCAACCAAGTTTTTTAAATCTTGTCATCAAATTCAGTTTAAAAACTATGTGGAGCCAACATACATACAGGCTCAATTCAGCCGCAGGCCACAATTGACTTGCATAATCATTTCAAGGGCACTGGTAGTATAAGCAAGATCATTGTTATCCTGGAGGACATGTTAATCTCTGGGTTTGCTGAATAATCCAGGTGTATCAGTTAGGACTGAGTGTGGCTGCTTATAACAGAGGACCCCCCACCCCCCCAAAAAACCAGTGGCTTAAACATAGAAGTTTACTCCTTTTTCACATAAAAGAAATCCAGATGCTGGTTTGGCGGCTCTAAGGTCACCAGGTACCAGGCTTTTATCTTTCTGATCCATCATTCTCATGTGAGAATTCCATTGTCAGGGTCATCTCATGGCCCAATATCGTGGCCAGAGCTCCAGCCATCACATCCACATTCCAGGTGGTTGAATGGAAGAAAGGGAAATGGCACAAGGATGCCCCTCCCAGATAAGTCACCTGCCTCTAAGCAGCCTTCCTACAATTCGATATACTATCTCCTCTTAAAATCTCATTGGCTAGAGTTTAGACAAATGGCCTTGCTGCAGTTAAGGAGCCTAAGGAATTTAATTTTTATTCTGGGCAGCAATGTGGCCAGCTAAAAATTGGGGTTCTATTATTAAGGAAGAATGTAAGAGTAAATGTTATGTACCATCTAATTTTTTCTTTCTTTCTTTTTTTTTTTTTTTTAAGAATTCAACACTTAAAGAGATTCAATACTTAAATCTACTAGGAGATATCAGAGGGAAATGCTAGACCAATTGGAGGGGACAGAGCATTGTCTCTGCTATTTCAGGTCTGGACTGTACTGCAGTGATCACGCTTTCAGTCACAGCTTCCTCCCCACTCTTCATAAGAAATTCTAAAAACAGCAAATAGACAAAAATGAGGATAATGATCATGAAGGGCTCACCTCCACCCTCTGTCTAGCGTCTCCTACTTCTCCCTCAGACATCAGTGCACATGTCATTTTCTCAGGATGACTTCCCTTATCCCCAGAGTGGATTGGGTCCCTGTTTTGTGTCCTCATAATTCCTGGTACTTTTCCTTCATGCACCTTTTTACAGTTTGCAGTACTATGCTTCTGTGATTAGAACATTTATGCCACTCCCTCACAAGGTCAACATCTCAGCTAATCTTTCTCACCATTATATGTCCTAGCACAGCAGTCAGCACATAGTGGCAACTCAACAAGTAATTGTTGAACAAATGAATTATTCTGTAACCTGATATAAAAACAAAGGAAAACATGGCCAGATGATAAACAAAATAACAAAACCAGAGAACTAAGATACCTAAAATCTCATAATTAAAAAAATTTAATAGCTCAAGAACCAGATATCAAGGTGACTTTTAAAAATACAATGAAAGCTAATGGTGGGAATCAGTAGAAGCAGGACAGAGGGGAAAAATAAAATAGTTAAAATAGATGAAGTGGGAAATTCCTGGTTCCAGCTCTGACATGCCCCAAATTGGGAAGTCATCATTTCCTTACATCAGGAAAAAGCTGAACAAACTGGCAATCAATGGATATTTCTGGGGCCCATCAGAGAACAGGCCGTGTGGGTAACTACCACCCTGAAATCTGGAGACAGGTGAATCCAGATATGCTTACCTGGAGCAGAAGCTGCTGGGACCATACACTGACAGGAACATTTAAATGGTGATTTTGATGAGTTGTGGGAGGTTGAGAGAAGAAGCCTTAGAGAGAGGAGCGAGGAACCACAGTCCTGGGGACCCCCATACTGGCATGTTTTAGACCTCCAGGAACCCCACCATGTTCTCCTTTGACTCAGGAAGGAGGAGCAGAAGAGGAATCATTGGGGAGTATGCTGAATGCCTTCTCCTTGACAATGGCCTGCTCTACAAAGGCCAACTCCCATATGGGGAAGGGTATTTCTTCTACTCTGGCCCCCTCTAGCCTTCTCATCTCTTCTAAGGGGGAAACACTTGTGAAGGTCCTTACCCTTGAGACACAGGGGTTCTAGAAACTGAGATTCAACCATGAGATTACAGAACACTTTCCTTCCCCATGCTTTTCCACCACACTTACTAACAAGCCTTCAGTATCATGATGGCGGATTCTAGCCGAAGAGCTGCAAGACTCAGACTCTCTGAGGAGGATTCAGGAAGCCCAGAGTCAAGGGGGGGTGGGGGGTGGGGTGAGAATACCAGGCACCTTGAGGAAGGTGAAGCTTCTGGCACCTACAGCTACAGCAAACATCCAGCACAGCCCGACCACCGGCCTGTGACCACAAATCCTCACACTGAAGGCCAATGTACTTCAATTCCTAGTACCCAATACAACATGTCTGGCTTTCACCCCAAAATTACGAAGCATGCAAAAAGGAAAGAAAAAAAATTTAGTCTAAAGAGACAAAGTAATTATCAGAGCCAGACTTAGATGTGACACAGATGTTGAAATT
>NW_007731730.1:43997-44342 GCF_000696425.1 Galeopterus variegatus
AGTCTAAAGAGACAAAGTAATTATCAGAGCCAGACTTAGATGTGACACAGATGTTGAAATTATTATATAAGGATTTAAAGCAACTATGATAAATACGTTTTCTCATGGAAAAAGTGGGCAATATGCAAGAATAGTTGGGTAAATCTTGGTCCAAGGGTATAAAGTTTCATGTATGCAGGATGAATGAGTTCTGGAGATCTAATGTACAGCATGGTGATTATATTTAATAATACTGTATTGTATACTGGAAATTTGCTAAGAGAACAGATAGATCTCAAATGTTCTTACCACACACACACAAAAATGGTGCTATGTGAGGTGATGGATGTGTTAATTACCTTGATA
>NW_007731730.1:45105-51076 GCF_000696425.1 Galeopterus variegatus
GGACTCATCAGCAGATTTGAGATAGCTCAGGAAAGAGTCAGTGAACTTGAAAGTAGGTCAATAGAAACTTCCCAAACTGAAATGCAAAGAGAAAATGTTATAGGAAAACAAACAAACAAAAACAAGTCAAATCAAAACAACGTTCAAGAACTGTGGGACAATATCAAGACAGGTAATATACACATAATTGGAATACCAGAAGGAGAAAAGAGATTGGAGCAAAAGAAATATTTGAAGCAATAACGTTTGACAATTTTCCAAAATTAATGGCAGAACCAAATCAAAGATCCAGGAAGCTCAGAGAATACCAAGCAGGTTACACCCCAAAAGACATGCACCTGGGCACATCATAGTCTCACTGCAGGAAACCATGCACAGAAAGAAAACCTTGAAAGAAGCCAGAGGGAAACCCCCCACTGTACCTGTGGAGGAACAGGGATAAGGATTCCAGGAGAATTCTTGTCAGAAACCACATAAACAAGAACAGAGGGGAATGAGACTTAAAGCTTTGAAAACGAAAACAAAACCACCAGCCTAGAATTCTATATCCACCAAAATTACCCTTTAAAAGTGAAGGAGACACAAAGACTTTCTCAACAGACTAACAAAAACTGAGGAAGTTCACCACCAGCAAATCTGCCCTGCCAGAAGTGTTAAAAGAAGTTCTTGAGGGAGAAGAAAAATAATATATATTTGAAACTCAGATCTATAGTCACAAGAGCACTGGAGAAGGAATAAATAAAGGTTAAATCAACTTTTTCATTTTTCTTATTTTTAATCGATCTAAAATGTAATGGCTGTCTTAGAATAATCATGGTAATAATGTGTTGGGTGATTATAGCTCGTGGTTAATTGAAATGAAAATAGCAACATCACTGGGACAGGAGAGTGAGATTGGGGGTGCTCTATTGTACATGAAGCGGTGCACTGTTATCTGAAGGTGGATTTAGGTCAGGTAAACATGTATATTGAAAACTGTAGGGCAAACACTCAAAAAATTTAAAAAGAAATATAATTAAAATGCAAAGGAAGGAATTATATCAAATGCGCAATTAAAACCAGCAAAGGCAGAAAAAAAAAAGGATGAAAGAATAATATGAACCACACTATGCCCACAAATTTAATAACTTAAATGAAATGGACCAGTTCCTTGAGACACAAACTATTAAAACTTACACAGAGAAATAGGTGATCTGAACAGGCCTATATCTATTAGAGAAATTGAGTGAACATTTAATAAGCACTTAAAATGAGCCCCTGTCCCAGATGGTTTCACTACAGCTAAAATCACACTTGATGGTGAGAAACTGGAAACTTCCCCATGAGACTTGGGATGAGGCAAGGACGTGTTCTCTGACCACGCCTGTCCAATTTCGTTCTGCAAGTCCTAGGTAGTGCAATAAGATGAGAAAAGAAATACAAAATATTCAGATTGGAAAGGAAGAAACGATACTGCCTTTCTTTGCAGATGACATGACTATTCACGTAGAAAATCTCAAAGAATCAATAAAAAGAAATTCCTGTAACAAACCAGTGCTAAAATAAAATGAAACTAAATAAGAACACAATAGAAAATATGGGGTGTATTGTGCATAGAGAATAGATTTTTACGAAAATTTCATTTTAGTTTATATGCCTATGTGTGTGCTGGGAGATAATACAAAATGTGTTTTTTACTGAGGGTTGTGGTTATAATCAAAATGTGAAGAGGGGCTGGGGGTCTGGAGGTATAAAAGGTTCTAAATTTTGTGTCCCGTCTTCAATAATTAGGTTGTACCACCCACGTACTTACAAATATATGGACATATATTTACAAAAAAACCCAGGAAAGGCCCTTTAACCTTGAATTTTATGGAGACACCAAAAAGCTTTATGGGAATTGAGTGATTCTATAAATCCATGGGGGAGTAAATGCTGACAATACAAATTGATTGATTTGTATAAATCTGTGAATGAGAGTTTTCCTTCATAAAGGAAAAACCGAGGTATTTGGAGTCAGTTCTCAAATTTTTAGGGTGGTCTAATGGAGGACCAGCAGGTGCTTATATAGCAGATTGGAACCACGTGGTTGGGTGTTGGAACTAAATGATGAGTCCGATAGGTATTTCTTGGGTTCCGGGCTGGGTGTTAACAAGGTGGACAGATGCCTGCTCATGCGGTACTTACATTCTGGAGGGGGGCTGGTGGGTGGTGGGCGATGGGATGGATGAACATGATAATTCCAGAAAGGAGTGAGTGTGTAGAGTCTGGAGAAAATGCAGCAGGGCAGGGGGTGCAGTGATGGGGGCTGCTCTATGAAGGTGACATTTGAGATGAAACAAGGGGCAGCCCCCACTGAAGAGCTGGGGGGAGGAACGTTCCACAGCTGGCACAGCTGGAGCAGAGGACGGAGCACCTGGGGCCCTGCTGTGGTTCTCCTGCACCGCTCAGCCCTATACTAGCACCTGGTCTGTGGTGAAATCCATGTTCTATTTTATTTTATTTTGTCGGGTAAGAACACTTAACGTGTGATCTGCCCTCTCAACAAATTTTCAGGTGCACAATGCAGTACTGTTGACTACAGGCGCAATGTTGTGCAGCAGGTCTCTAGAGCTTATTCATCTTGCATAACTGAAACTTTATGCCCATTAAACAGCAAAAGAACACTTAACGTGTGATCTGCCCTCTCAACAAATTTTCAGGTGCACAATGCAGTACTGTTGACTACAGGCGCAATGTTGTACAGCAGGTCTCTAGAGCTTATTCATCTTGCATAACTGAAACTTTATGCCCATTAAACAGCAACTCCCTATTTTCCCCTCCCCCCAGCCCCTGGCAGCCCACCATTCCACTCTCTGCTTTTATGAGTTTGATTGCTTTTAGAGACCTCATGTAAGTGGAATCATGCAGTGTGTGTCCCGTGACTGGCTTATTTCACTGAGTATAGTGTTTTAACGTTCATCCATGTTGCTGCATAGGGCAGGATTTCCATCTTTTTTAAGGCTGGGTAGTATTTCGCTGCATGAGCAGACCACCTTTTGTTTGCCTGTTCATCCATCAGTGGTCATTTAGACTGTGTCCACATCTTGGCTAGAGCCAACAGTGCTGCGAGAAATCCATGCTCTTTGTCTACAGAGACATTTCTGGGTTGGGGACAGAGGGCAGGGGTAGGGAAAGAGCATGTGCAGACATGAGGTTACAATTGTGGGTCGCATACCAGCCTGCAAGAAGGCGACATCATGACGAGGTGCTTGTCGTAGCCCACAGAGGCGCTAGTCCCTCGCCATGACAGCCGGGTGGCCTCTGCCTGGCCAGACAGCTACTGGTGACGAGGCCAGGGTGTCCTCAAAGCAGGATATTGTGGAGCCCACCAAAGCCTGTTCAGGAAAGACCGGACGGTTGTGCAAACAACTTAGATGCCTGCCACAGGCGTCACCAGGGCCTTCTGCCATCGCTTCCCCATTGAGGCACCACCAATACCCTCTACATGGCTGCACACAGAAACCCCTCAGCCCAGGCTATCTTCATCTTAGGTTGTTCACGCTCGACTGCTACTTCTTTTATGTCTCGTCCCCTCCCAGGCCCGGTAGGTGGCTTTGTCAGATCAGAATCCCTGTTCCTATTTGCTGAAGATCCTCTGTTTTAGGAACTTTGGGATTCTCTGCAGGTAGGGCTTCATTCCGGGTGTTTCCAGGAGGGCTGCTTTCTCCAGTTAGTCTTCCTGCTTCCCAGTACACGCAGGGCCCCTGTGGCCCCTGGGCACCGGCGGCTCTCATGACTATGGTTGTGTGTGTTGTATGTCTTCGGTCTGGATAAACGCCCATCTATCATCTTTGCTACTTTCAACCAAGCACTGCACACGGGAGACCTGTGTACAGTTAAGATAATTGGAAGTCATCACGTAAAAATGCAGATTCTCACTTTGTTTTGAAGGATTGGAAGGTTACATCCCTACACAGCAGCCCTGTGTGGAGGCCCTGAACAGGCCATCTGCCCACTTGCTCTCGGGGCCTTTCTCTTCCTTTCCTGCTCTGCTCCATGGCAGGAGGGCCAGTCCTTGAAATGACACTGTCAGGCTCTCTTGCTAAAAGTGGCTCCAGAGGGATCAGCCAGAGGCCGGAGAGTGGGAGCAGAGAGAGGTGGGGTATTTCGCCCACTCTCCCTGCTTTGAGCACCACCCACAGCCATAGTGGTGTCTCTGTGGCTTTGCTCCCAGCACATGGCGTCTCCTTCTGTGGTCCCAACTTCTGGAGGGCAGCCCTGTCCTGAGGGCTCTGGGGAGACCCCCTGCTCTCTCTCCCCACCCATCCTGGCTGTGGCAGGGGCTTCCTGCTGTTGCTAATCTCTGGGGCTTCTTGCTGAGATGGCTGAGGTGTGCCACCCTAAAATTCATATGTTGAAGCCTTGACCCCCAGTACTCAGGTCAGAATGCAACTATGTTTGGAGACAGTGTCTTTAAGTAGGTAATTAAGTTAAAATGAGGTCATTAGGAAAGGGTCTAATCCGATACAACAGTTGTCCTTATAAGAAGAAGCGATCAGGACACAGACACAGGCAGAGGAATGACCATGTGAGGACACGGGGAGAAGCCAAGGAGAGAAGCCTCTGGAGAAACCAGCCTTGCCCACACCTTGAGCTCGGACTTCCAGCCTGGGGAACTGTGAGGAATAAATCTCTTTTCAAGCCTGGGAGTCCATGGTACTGTGTTATGGCACCCAAACAAGTGAATACACGCACCACATCTGTTTGGCAATGGGTCGCAAGTTCCTCCTATTAAACTACTTAATGTTTCCTAGTCCATGGTACTGTATTATGGCACCCAAACAAGTGAATATACGCACCACATCTGTTTGGCAATGGGTCGCAAGTTCCTCCTATTAAACTACTTAATGTTTCCTTATCATTTTTATTGCAGCAGAATTAAGTGGAAAGTGAATTATTTTTAATACCTATGATTTTATTAAAAGTCAGAAGATAAGAAAGCCCTGCAGGGACAAAGCAGTTTCTGAGAAAGACTAGCACATTTATTCTAGCTTTTTTGGTTTCTTGATAAGCTGGGTTAACTGAGGCTGGTTTTATCACTGGGACCATCTCTGTACATCTCTGTACTGGGCCAGACACACACGATTTTGAGATTCCTGATGGAAATTTTCCAACCAACTGAAGAAAAATGTTACAAAGTATCTACTACTCCTTGTTCATGAACATGAGTCTCCTCTGCTAATGAGTGAACTATTATTATTATTTATTTTTATTTTATTTATTTATTTATTTATTTTATTTAACAAAACAAGGAGATGAAACCATTCGGAGCTGCCCAAGACAGTTGCTTCGTTATGTTGGGCTTCATGCCACTTTTTCTATAAATTTTTGGAGAAATTCCAAAGTCCTTAAAGAGCTCTCAACTTGTTCTTAAAGGCAATCAAGAAAAACACACAGTCTAAGCAGAAGAAGATAAAGCAAGAGAAACCGCATCTCTGGGACTTTTGGGTTTGAATGTCATGTCTTAGTGGATGTACATGCTTGGGTGGAGCCCAGTGAAGTCTCCGGCACATGGGTTCTAACTGTCTTTCTGTTCCTCCGGTGGAATTTAAGAGTAACGCCGTGTTGGGCCGGTCCGGTGGCGCACTGCTACAGTGTGCAGCTTGGGAGCGTGGTGGCGCTCCCGCCGAGGGTTCGGATCCCACATACAGATCAGTTCCGCTCACTGGCTGAGCGAGGTGCGGGCGCGGCACCGAGGGTTGCGATCCCGTTGCCGGTCCCAGTCCGGTGCGGGCGCGACACTGAGGGTTGNGGGCGCACTGCTACAGTGTGCAGCTTGGGAGCGTGGTGGCGCTCCCGCCGAGGGTTCGGATCCCACATACAGATCAGTTCCGCTCACTGGCTGAGCGAGGTGCGGGCGCGGCACCGAGGGTTGCGATCCCGTTGCCGGACATGAAAAAAGACAAAAAAAGGAAAAAAAAAAAAAAAAAAAAAGAGAAACCCCATGTAA
>NW_007731730.1:52016-71208 GCF_000696425.1 Galeopterus variegatus
AAAAAAAGAAAAAAAAAAAAAAAAAAAAAAAGAGTAACGCCATGTAGAATACCAGCCACCATGCTGGGTCACCCAGACCTTCATGCTGTTGCTTCTGACATGCGAGCCCCTCACCTTTTCCAACTTCCTTTCCCGATCCATTGTCACCACGGCCAGCTTCTTCTTTGCTGGCTATTATCAAACTACTTCATCTTTGAGTCAATGCAGAATAGTGATGTCTGACTCTGCACTCCCCTGGGTATGACTGTTAGGGCAATCCTTTAAAAACAGAAGCCATGGGACTGTGTCACTCTGCTCAGAGCCCTCCAAAAGCCAGAGTTCTTGCGGTGTCTAAACGCCTGCACTGCCTGGCCTCTGAGTCCCTTCCCTCTCTCCCTTGCTGTCCTAACCCAGGCACACTGGCCCCCGTGGTTCCTCACACATGCTGGTGTGTCTCATCTTGGGGCCTTGTACTAACTGCTGCCTCTGTTGTGCACACCTTCCTCATGCATTCCCAGAGTGGACCTCCCGGCCCGCCCAGGCACATCTCTCTTCACTCCCCTGACCCTGCCTTATGCTTCCTCTCAGCACTGATGGCACCTGCCGTGCTGTGTACTGATGTGTATTTGTTTAGTTCTTGCCCACCTGTCCAGGGCATGTAGCTCTGTGAAAACAGAACTGTCTCTTAGTCTCTGCCAAACTCTGAGCTCCGAGAGCAGTGTATGGCACAGAACATGCACTCACAGAGATTTCTTCATGGGATGAATTGCAGCCCTTAAATAGAGAGGCCAAATAGAACCTTAGATAAATCCTAAGGGCACGGACATGCCTACTGTCTCCAGCTGGGTATTCACTCTGGAGCTCATTCTGTGACAGGCATAATGACTAGGGGTGGAGTTTCTGCCTGCTGAAATTCTCTACCCCTGCCAGGTGTCTGTCTGTCTGTCTGTCTCTCTCCCCTCCCTTCCTTCCTCTCTTTCTGGAATATTCTCAATAATGCAGCAAACACAAGTATAAACCATCATATGTTTATTTTGATTTTATGATGGTAATCAAATCAAATAGACTCATCAGAATTCCTATGCTTGTAGAACACATCCTATAATAGTAGCTCAAACAGCAAGTCCATTTTTACTACAGCTGTACGTGAAATAAATTTGTTAAAGAAAACTTTTAAACTTTCAATAATAACTTACAAAAACAAATTTTGATCATCATGCTAGGGGAAAGAATTTTTTTTCTATTCTCTCAAAAGAAAATAATGTTACAAAATTATTGTCATATGGAGAGGTAATCAAAGATTATACAGCCAAATCATGTAAAAAAAAATGTATTATAGAGGGGTATTGTCAGGCAGTTAATGAAAACAAATATAATGCTATTTTTCTGGATTTTGTAATATTTGTGGGATTTGTCAGCTTTTTAAAGCCTAGGATTTGTTATGACTTATCTTCTCATTCTTTATAAATGATCTTATTTGTTCCATTTTGTGCTGTTTTTTTTTGTGCTTTTATTTTCTTAAAGAGAGCTCCCCAAATTGAATAACCTTTAGTTCCCACAAAACTGGACCCATCCCTGAGTTCAAAATATGTGTTGCAAATACTTTATCCCAGTTATAACTCACCTTTTGATTTTATTTTTGGCATTTTTCCACTGTGCAGAAGTTTTACATTTCCATATAGTCAAATTTAATCATCCTTTCCTTTCATGGTTCCTGGGTTTTCTGTCTTGCTTAGAAAGTGCTTAGAAAGTCCTTCTTTATTCCAAAATAATGAAAAAAAGTCTTAATTTCTTCTAGAACATCTAACTTTTCCTCTATGTGTTTAAACACTTGATTTGTCTGGATTGACTTGTGTAAGAATTTTTTCCTTAGTTATCCAGTTTTCTGAATATTATTTATTGAATAATCTGTCTTTTCTTATTGATTAAAAGTGCCATTTTATCATATATTAAATTCTCATATGTAATTGGGTCTATTTATGGACCAGCACGCCTGTTCTATTGATCCAACTGTTTATCTATCTGGACCAAACAATTTTATTTTATGTATTTATAATATATTTTAATGTCTGATAAAGCTAGTTTCCTTTCATTACTCTATTATTTTGCCTTCAAAAAATATCCAGTTTATACTTTTGCGCTTATACTTACCACTAAGTTTAGAATCAAATTCCAGAGGTCTATAAAACTCTTCCTTTATATTTATTGAGATCCCATCAAATGTTCCAGTTGATTTAGGAAGAATTTTTATAAAGTTTAAGCATCTTCTCCAAGTATAGGGTCTGCTTTTCTTTTTATTCGAGCTTTCTTTTTTTGTTCTTTAGTTTTCTTCATATATATCTTACACGTTTCTGGTCCACATCATTCTTAGGCATGTCTTTCTTTTTGTATGCTATTATAAATAGAATTTTTTTTCTTCCATTCTATTTCCTAACTGGTTGTTGTTCCTATATAGGAAAGCTACTGATTTTTGCATGTTAGTTTGTTCCCCTAATATAATGTGCAATAACATACAAATATATTTTTGTTGGGAACAAAAACAACATGCTATTCTATTTTATTATGAAATATATGTAGAACTATCCTATCCTGTCTTATCCTAACCTGCCTGTTCTTATTTATAACCATTTTTCCTGACTGTGTCCTTTGGGTTTCCAGACAGAACATCCTAACATCTCCCAATGCTCTTAGACTTCTCTGACTGCCCCCACTACTCACCAACAGGGCACTGAGTAGATTTTTCTGAGAGAGATGCTTCCAGCACATTGTGGTACACACCCACCTTTAGAATGCTACTTGAAAGGACTCAGTTGGCCACGCTCAGCCACTGGCCGTGGAGTTGGTCTAATAGAGAACTCGCTGTGCTTGGTGAAATCTCGAGCCTGCAGGCACGCTGATGTTCAGTATCAGCACAGACCTATTATTAGCTAGATGGCTATGGTAGATTCTGCTTTAATGCTGAGCCCTCAGGACTGCGTTGCGACCCAAATGACTGGCGTTTTCTCAGACAGCAGTTCCAAGTGGAAACTGCCCAGTTGGGCTTCCTCCACATGCAGGACTAGGAAACTCTGAATGGCAATTATGCAATGTTGCATCTGGCTCTTCTCTGACATCCAGCAAACATTCATTGCAACAGGACCTGGTAAACAAACTGTGCATCATTTACAGCCATCTTCAACAGCCCAACAGGCCCCATGAACTGCAAGGCCTCTGCGTGGTCTGCTTTCAGTCGGGAGCTAGTGAGTTGCCCATAACAAGGTTGAAAGGGCGCTCACTCTGCTGATTTCTTCACAGAAGAGGGTCTCCACAGGGCAGCTCATTTTTCCAGAACTGGGCAATCCCTTCCCACTGTGTTGAACTTGTTCTCATTCTTCATGGACATAGGATGGCTTCATCTGTATCATTAGTCACCTAAGAGCATCCCTATGAAAGTCTCTGGTTTGTTACATTTTCCCATATTTTATGCATAAAATTCACCTAATTTTTGTGAAATTAGGACTCAACACTAAGAAATGGAATCCTGCATTCTTTTTCTGATCTGACTCTGTGGGTTTCAGCAGCTATAGTCAACTCTGTGGCCCACCAAGTGGTCTCTGTTCACTCTGAAATCGTGACCGGCAGGAAACCCTCCAAGGCTGACACTGTAGCCTTAACACAGGGACTCTCTAGGGCAGTTCAGACAGCCATGGTCCTGCCTCAGCAGCTTGAAAGGGAAATATGTTTATAGCTTACCTGTTTCAGAAACCTGGACTTCAGGCCTATATGATCTATGTGATTGCTTCAGAAATTAATTCCCTCTCTGCTGAGAAAATAGGGGTAGAAAACCATTTTCATACCATTTCATAAAAAAGTGAGTCTTTTCTAAAGGGGAACAGATTTGTTTTCTTCTATCAAATATTTTATTTGTCCCCCATAAAATTCCTTTGAAGTAGATGTTATATTATAAGCAGATACGATCCTTTTGTACGTGAGGGAATAGACCAACCTGCTCAAGGTCACACAGACAATCAGGGTTCAGACCGGGGCCAGTGTGATCCCAATTCACAGGATCTTTCCACAGCCTTTTTCTTTTTTTATTGAGATGAAATTCGCATAACATAAAATTAACCATTTTAAAGTGAACAATTCAGTGGCATTTAGTACTTTCACAATGTTGGGAAACCAGCGCTACTATCTAGTTCCAAAATGTTTCGTCAGCCCCAAAGGAAACCTTCTCCCATCCTCCTCCCCCCAGCCCCTGGCAACCGCCAACCTCGTTTCTGTCTCTGTGGATTTTCCTATTCTGGGCATTTCACATAAGTGGAATCATATGATATGTGGCCTTTGTGTGTAGCTTCTTTCACTCAGCATCATGATTTTAAGATTTATCCACATCATAGTATAAATCAGTACTTTGTTCCTTTTCATGGTTGCATACTACTCCATTGTATGGATATACCACATCTGGTTTATCCATTCATTGGTTGGTGGATGTTTGGGTTGTTTCTACCTTTTGGCTGCTGTGAATGTGCATGTACATGTATTCGTTTGAGTGCCAGATCTTTCCACAGTCTCACACTGTCTCTTCTCCCTCACACCGGTTGTAGTGACTGGGCCCTGACAGTAGGCAGTTTGCTACCTGCTCCCAGGCATCAGCAAGAGTCTCTGTCTGATGCACAGAAACTGGGACCGGTGAACACAGGACTTGAAAGAAGCCTTCAATCATGCAGGCAGGTTCAGAGACATCTAATTCAGAGGCATATTCAGGAAGCCAAAATGAGTCCTGATTAGGAAAACTTTTGCCTGACCCATTTACCATGGTGACTGGGAAATTGTCTTGGGCAGGGGTTTCTCTCTCACTGGTTAGTGTTTAGATCATTGTGGGCCATTTAAGAGCAACAGCTAAACCCTTGTGTTTGTACGATGTGTTGATGTGTTGGGTTTTACCAATGAACCTCTTTTTTTTTTTAAGCCCTGTGAAGTCGGTCAATTCATTGCAAAAGCCAGGGAAAGCACCTCAGGAGTTGTCCCTCCTTTTGCACAGGGACCTGAGATAACATGTACTAGCTTTTCCTTGAAGCTCTTGGGCCGTTCTACCTGTGTCTTGTGCCTACACAGGCAGTCATTGATGGGATATCTCAGAGCCTCAGTTAGGGTACACAAGGGGCTTTCCTTTAGATGAGCTAGATTATTTAGCATCTTTAAATAACAAACAATGGGATTTTTACCCTGGGGAAGAAAGTGTCTGTGTGTGTGTGTGAAGTCCGTGCACGTTTTCCTGGTTTCTTTCTCTCCTGCACCACCACGTTGCTAGGTAGCTGGAATGTCTGTGCATCAGCCTGAAGTCCTGTGGGGAGGGGGAGGGTCCTCGGCGGCGGTAATTGGAGGCTGAGCTGGGGAGGGGAGCCAGACAAGAGAGCGAAGACCCAGATAGCCTGGCGAGCTCCCCATAATCACTTAATTCTGGTAGTATCTGAGTTTCTTAGCTTCGTGGGGGAGAGCGGAGGGTAGTTTTCCCCTTGACTTGGCAGTCGATTGGCCCATCAGTTGCAGGAGACCTCTGGCAACCTGCAGGGGAAGATCTTGCGCTGTTATTCCATGGAGAAAGGGAACATCACCCACCTCAAGCCCTGCTGGGCTGAAAGAGCTGTTTTGCCTCCATTTCTGTCCCAGCTTTTGACCATGGCTCTGTGAAAAAGAAGCTGGCAGTGAGGGGATATAGCCATCTTGTGTGTGTGTGTGTGTGTGTGTGTGTGTGTGTGTGTGTGTGTGTGTGTGTGTAAACACTGACGTTTCATAGGCTCTGCTTACTGCTGCATGGGCCAATGATCCTCTCTCTCTCTCTCTCTCTCTCTCTGTCGACCTGCCTGCCTGCAGAAAACTAATAAATCATTTCTAGCTGAATCCGTGCAGTGCCGACACACCAATGCCCTGCAATGTTGACTGGGTACCGCCTCTGTCTATCTCTCTCCCTCTCTCTCTCCTTCTCTCTCTCCCTCTCTCTCTCCCTCTTTCTCTCTCCCTCCCTCCCACCCCCAGTTTGTAATCTGACACAGTACACTGCAGTTGTCTCCACGGTGAACCTCCGGAGCCTTGACACTGCTCGCTTCTAAGGTAGGCTGAGATTTTTTTTTCTCCTAAAAATAGCTTCCTGTTTCCCCTCACCTTTCTGTACCTCAAGCTGCAGCAGCATTGATCACAGGGAACAGCTGGAAACTCTTTGCCCAAAGTTTATTTTCCAGGATGCCCTTCAGTGCTGGGTGCTGGGCTGGTGGCGTCGCCGTGGACGTGACGCTCAGTGCAGGGGAGCCGGGCTGGCTCCTGCTGCTGTCTGGTCCTGCTGTGTGGTATCAATGGATCCATTTCAGAAGGAAGGGCTGACCGGTTTCTTTCTCAGGGCGGGTGTCAGCGATGGTGGCTCTGAGGCTCTGTCGTCCCCTCCTACCCCTTAGCTTTTCAGAAAAGCCCCTCTGGGCAAAGTTTGACATCATGCTGGACAAAGCCTTTCTGAGCTTGTGGACATGTGCTGCTTGATCGTTCAGACAGGAGCATCTGGGGGCCTGGGGCTGTTCTTGGGGACTGGGGGTGGAGTGGGAAAAGGGACGTGGACAAAAAATAAGAGTTGGTTGTATTTTCACAGCTCAGCTCTGATTGAAATGCATCCAATGAGAAAGCTGCACATTAGGAATTTGTCAACTTATGTCCCACAGACTGACTTGAATTATTTGTTTGTCAAAACAGCTGCTCCTGGCAGAATGTGTGTGCATGCGTGTGTGTGGGTGTGTGTGTGCCTGTGTGCACGCAGGCTGTTTGCTGGGGAAGACTGTCCCCTTGGAAACTGCATTTTCACCTGGAAATGCAGTGTTTACAGGACGAGCTGCCCAGGAAGTTGGGTTTGGGTAGAGCCCGGGCAAGAGACTGTGTGCCACCGGCAGAGGCCTCTGTGCAAGCAGGTTCGTTCCTGTCCCCGGGGAGGATGCCCTAGTGAGAGAACCGAGAGCCATGGTCTGGTGACAGGGCTCAGGAGAGGAGGGAGGAAGTAAGGAAGAAGTGCTCCATCAAACCTCCTGGCCACTGGGTTGAGGGGAAGCAGGGGCAGCCGTGAGTTTGTGCGTGGACA
The DNA here is from genome assembly GCF_000696425.1 of Galeopterus variegatus. NCBI lineage: Eukaryota > Metazoa > Chordata > Mammalia > Dermoptera > Cynocephalidae > Galeopterus > Galeopterus variegatus. The sequence goes on from NW_007731730.1 coordinate 59,095, forward strand.
GCACGTGGGGCCCTGCCAGACCCTCTGATGATCTCCTGGGTTGTTGCAGGCTCTTGGGTTGTCGCTGGAGTGAGCGAGGAAGGGGCTTGGGCCTCAGACCTCCCTCATGGTGGATCACTGGAGGAGACTCTGTTCATGAGACATAGATCCCCCTTGTGCTCAGGGAAGGGCATGTGTCACAGAGGGAGCAGGCCGTGCAAGAGGAAGGGGCTCACTTGCTCTGGAAACTGAAGGTCTGACGGGAAGGGGGATGCCCCCCAGGCTCCCAGGCTGCATTGGTGGAGCTGCCTGCAGCCACCTCCTCCTTTATGTCCAGTTCTGAGCGGGGAGGGTGTGAGGCACAGGGGGATGGACACATTCAAACTTCCCTGGGTTGTAAGGTGGACAGTGTGTGGGGGGGGCTGTCTTCGAAAAATAACTGCCTCCTGCACCCTGCCGGCCCCTCCCGTCGGCTTCCTCCCAGCCTTGTCAGAATCTCCTGGAATTTGCTTCTGTCCTGCTCTGGCTGCTGGTCCCTGGTATTTGTGGCTGCAGATCTTGGGCTGTTGTGCAGGCTCCTGGGACGTGGACTCTGAGCTCCAGGTGGGACAGGTGGGGTGGGACCTCAGCGCGTGGCTCTCTGGCTCTGGAAGTTTCCGTAGGGGTGTGGTGTGAGGGAAGGCAAGCAAACAGCCCTTTCTACAGTGTGGGGTGGCCATGCCATGCCATGCCCCAGGGCTCGGGCTGCATGGCTGGCCATCTGGCACTGTACCCAGGACACGGAGCAAGGCCATCCCAGGTTATTTCAGGGAAGGAGCTACAGCTGGCCCCTTCTGAGAGTATGACAAACTGGGTCAGGGAGAGGCTGGCATTGTCAACATGCGGGGGAAATGGGAAGACGTTTGAGCTGCAGGGATGGCCCCCGGCCATGTAGGAGGTGGTCATGCTGGGCTCATCCCAGTCAGGTCTGCAAAGATGACAACATGGACCCCCGCACCCTGCAAGAGACCACAGCGGAGTCTCAGGGGTGGGCATGGGCGTTTTCAAAAGCTTCCCCAGGTGAGACCAATGTGCAGATGGAGCTGAGGGCTCCCAGCCAAAAAAAAAAAAAAAAAAAAGCAGTGAACCAATTTAGCTGATCCTTTACACTGTGATTTCCAGTTTCATTTATTTTACTCCATGCATTTTTGGCACTTGAGAGAGGACAGTGTGTGCTTGGAGGGCCGAGGAGATGCACAGAGCAGGCCGGCTCTTTCTATTGCAAATGCCCCTGCCCCCCACCTCCACACACATTTGTATTTTTGGAATGTCAGGTTGAAGTTTTAATTAGAGCAGTGATTCTTGTATGTTAGTTGGTGAGCATCGGCACCACCGGTGGGGTGGCTTAAACACAGGTTGCTGGTAGAATGTCCCAGGTGGCTAGAGGCTACAGTATTGAACAGTGCAAACACAGAACACTTAAATCACGGCAGAAAGTTCTATTGGATAGTGCCCGGCTAGAGCTGTCTTCCACTAGATCAATGTCTTCTTATTTAGAGTTCACTTGAGCTCTAAATTAGCTCTTGTTGGAGCTTCATCTGGCTCTAAATAAGTCTATGTGTACCAGTGCTGTCCAATACGGTGGCCCCTAATCAGCAGTGTCTATCGAGCCCTGGAAATTGGACTAGTCTGAATGGAAATGCTCTATAAATGTAAAATATACATTGGATTTTGAAGCCTTTGCATGAATAATGAATGTAAAATATAGCATTAATAATTTTTTATATACAGGTTATAAGTTGAAATATTATTTTGGATATATTGGGTTAAATAAAATGTATTATTGACATTAAAAAAAACACACACACAGGTTGCCAGACTGCACCCCCAGTGTCTCTGATTCAGCATGTCTGGGGAGGGGCAGATAATTTGCATTTCCAACAAGTTTCCAGGGGAGGCTGATGCTGCTGGTCCAGAGACCCCACTTTGAGAACCCCTGGATTAGCACAGGACAGACGGTGCTATCAGCAGCTCTGGGGAGTGTTCTCTGTTTGCCTTTGGTCGAGGCTGTAAATGAAGCATGACCATAACCGAGTGTGTGCCTCTTAGGGTGGTCTGGACCCCTTAGTATCCAAACAGAAGGGGCCGTAGGGACCTGCCCTTTACCTGCCTTTGTGCCACACAGTCTCTTATGGTGCCAGAGTGAGGAACTGTTCCAGGCAGAGGGAGGATTTTACCACAGTTTCTTAGCCTTTCCCGGTCTGCTAGAAGGGTTGGGATCTGCGTGCCTCTGAGAACCCGATAAAGAACTGGACCAGCTGTGCTGTTCTGTTATCGACCAAGCAGAGCGGCTGATGCCAACTTCCAGAAAATGCTGTTCTTTGTTCTTCGGATCCCTTTTGAGTTAGATGGTTCTCTTCCATGACTTGTTTCCCAACTTCCCGAAGCTGTCTGATCTTGTTAGTGTTGGGGAGGCTCACCTGCTCCAGGGCGCATGTGGCTTCATGCTGAGGGGCACCTGCCTCTTGTTGATGCTGGTGCTGCAGCCCTTGGGTGCAAAGAGGTGGCTTAACCACACTCCTCAGTCCCTGCCAAGATATCTTGACGGGTTCCTCCCTTTCCCCTCTGTCTGTCTTATCCTATTCCTCCCCCCTCCTTCCCTCACTCCCCCCCTCCCTTCATCACTCTCTCTCTCTCTCCCCCCCAATCTCTCTCCTCTTCCCTCTCTCCTTCCTTCTCTCTCTTCCCTTCCTTCCTTTCTTTCTTCCTTCTTTCCTTTCTCTTTCTCCCTCTCCCCCTGCCTTTCTCTTTTTCTTTTTCTTTTTACCCCAATTCCCATGCCCTTTACCTCCTCTATCATGGACAACCCCTTCAAAATATTTAATATGTAACCTTGAGTTTGTATCTGTGTGCGAGGCGTGGTGCTGTGATGTCTGTGTGTTCCGGTGCATGTAAACTCCACCATTCTCTAGACCGTGCTGTTTCTCACCCTTCTCAGGACACCCCCTGTGTTCACAGCCGATCTGTGTTTCTGGAGTATTTCTGGTTAGTTACATCTAACAGCTGCATGATATTCCACAGTGTTCATCACCCACGTTTTATGTGCCCATTCCCCAGTGAGGGTGCCCAGGTTGTCTCCAAAGCCCATGGAAGTCCTTGCACAAGTCCGTGTGTGGTCCTGTGTGAGAACTGTCCTGAGACGTCTCAGAGCATCGTGAAGTGGATTGCTGGGTTGCAGGGGACGTGTCCACTTCATCTGAGCAGTTCTTGTAGCTGCACGGAAGTGCAGAAGAGTTCCTGTTTCCCCACATTCTTGCCAACACTGGGCACTGTCCAACTTTCTAATGTTTGCAATGATGCTGTCTAGTCACTACAGATCCGTATTCTTCACTTCTCCGTGAAGACAGTTCAGAGTGGGGTTTAAAGTCATTGCAGCGCCACACTAGGCAGCAGTGTAGGGGGTTCCAGGTGTCAGGGCTGGGCACTCCTCAGAGGCCAGGCCAGGAAGGAGGGAGGGGCATTTGGAGTCACACTCAGGTATCTGTGCCTGTGGCCTCAGGGCATCCTTTTAAGTTAGGACTATGCCAGCCACTGGCTCATTCATGGGTCTTCGTCCTTGAGGCATTGACATCACACAACACAGATGTAGGTTGGGGGACATCTGTGGGGCATTTGACTCAGCCTCACAGCGACAGAGTCAAATGCAACCCCTTGGCTTTTGAAGCTGTTTTCAGTCATCAAGAACCAGTGAGAAGACTCAAAGAAGATAACACTTCTCATGCAATTTTAAACCTGTGCCCCATCACTAAGGCCACCCACCTGGTGAATCCATCTTTCCTTGAAAAAAAACAAATCTTTGCTTATCCATGTATAGGCCAATCACACGGTAGTAGGGTTTCATTACGTGGATCAATGGTGTTGTAGACCCTCAGTGTCAGCCGTGAGCTCCCAGGAGCATCTGGAAACTAGTGGGTGGGTGTATTTTGTCTGCAGGGAATTGGCCATGGGTGTTCCTTTGTCTGGGCTGCAAAGACACCCCCGACCCCTTCAGCCCAGTGCCACCTATTTGTCCTGCTGTTGGAACAGACGTCTTTTGAGTCGAACTTGTGCATGTTGCCTCATCCAGCAGACCTGGCGGTGGGGCTTTGGTAAGATTCCCTCTGATTTAACACGGTGCCAAAACCCAGCATGTTCACTGTGATGATGATATTTAGAACTGGCTGCTGTAGTAGGTTGGAAAGAGTTAGTTTTCATCAGGGTGTTATTAATAGTTATTACTGACTTAAGGCTTGGACACTGGGAACCCCCCCATATCCTGTTGTTCACTGTGATGATGATATTTAGAACTGGCTGCTGTAGTAGGTTGGAAAGAGTTAGTTTTCATAAGGGTGTTATTAATAGTTATTACTGACTTAAGGCTTGGACACTGGGAACCCCCCCATATCCTGTTGTTACATTGTTACCTCAGATGGAAGAGGCACCAGCCTTCGCCCCGCACCCCTGCCCAAGAATGGAGCCCCAGAGTACTGGGAAATTACATTTAGACTGTTAAAGAGCCCCAGGTCTTTAAAGAGCTTAGTTTTCAGGGGCCATGGACTTGATCTGGATATTTACCTTCTTCACCCGGAGCTGCTCTGAGGGGCGAGCTCAGCACTTAGCTTCCATCACTGTCGGTGTGACCAGGGGTGAAGCTTCCTCTGCTGACATCCAAACACAGAGCGAGTGGCTGGCACACAGCTGGTGCACAACAAGTGTCTCTTGCAAAAAAGGATGAATGAGGCCAGACTGCATGATCGACAGGCTCCAGGGTGGCTGCATGCATTTGTCACCCCAGACTCTGGGCAGCTTCCAGCTTGTCTTCCCCTTTCAGCCCCTGAGTCCACCAGCCCTGTAAACTGCCCCTTCTCCCCAGTTCTGGGACATTATTTTAGCCTCAGAATTAAATAAGGGAACTTGTGTAAATAGCTTTTTCAGTGGCAAATGCAGTGATACATCTGCTGTTGATTGTACATGGCACTGGGGCATTGTTGCTACTTAGACCCATTTTGCAGATGAGACAATTGTTCTTGAGAGATGAAGTGGCTTTTCTAACATCATGCAGCTCGGGAGGGGTGGGACCAGGTTTCATCCTTGGTCTGCCCAACTCTGAAGCCAGTGCATTCATGATCCGAACACCTTATGCTACGGAATTGGTCCTGGATCCAGATATTGTTGCATTCCCCAGGGAGCTTTTGAAAACTACCTGTGTCAAGGCCCGCCCAAGCCTCTTAGAGCAGGCAGTCTGAGATGGGGCACAGTGGCCAATATTTTTTTTATAAAACAGCTTATTTGAGCTATAATTCATATACCATCCAATCCACTCATTTTAAATGTACATTCCAGTATTTTTTAGAATATTCAGGAGTTATGCAGCCCTCACCACAGTCAATTTTAGAACATTATCATCATACCACAAAGAAACCCCGTACCTTTCAGCAGCCACCCCTCATTCTCCCCTCCTCCCAGCCCCTGGCAACCACTAATCTGCTTTCTGCCTCTATAAATTTCCCTTTTCTGTTAATTTCATGTAAATGGATCACACACTATGTGGCCTTTTGTGTCTGGCTTCTTTCCTCAGCATGTTTTCCAGGTTCGTCCATGTTGTAGCGTGTATCAGCGCTTCATTCCTTTTATGGCTGAATAGCGTTCCATGGTATGGATATGTTACATGTTATTTATCCACAGGCATTAGTACTGTTTAAAAGGTCTGAGCACCATTGCTGAAAATAGAGACATATACAAGTATAACACATATAGTCTCTCGCTCCATTCCTCTCTTTCTCAGCTAAGCCTTTCTTCTTCCCAGACTATGTCTGGCTGTACCTAGGCTGGTCCACATCATCCCTTCCTTTCCCTTTGTGTCCCAAATCTGAGGCCTTCTTGCTATAGCCACTGCTGCCCCGTTGGCCTGAGACCCTGCTGTCTCATCCTGGCCTTGCTGCGTCAGCCCTGCCGGCCTGTGTCTGCCTCTGCCCTGCAGTCCGTTCACACAGCAGCCGAGGATCCTGCTGGAAACAGGCCAGGTCACACGGTCCCCTTGGAAGCTTCTGATTGCTTTTATTCTTGCTTAGAGCAAATGTGAGTTCCTTCCATGGCCATGAGCCCTGTGTGACATGGTCCTGCTTGCTCTTCCTCCTCCACATCTTTGCCTAGAAGGCTCTTCTCCCAGCTATGCACTGGTCAAGTTGCTCAGGGCTCTGCTCAAAGGTCACTACCTCCAAGAAGCCTTCCCTGATTGGTCTGCTCTGCCATAACAGCAGGTGTCTATCATTCTGTTTTATTTCTCAGCGTGTCTCTCTCCCGGCTAAGTTTCTCTAAGGGTGTTGGGGGAGGGAGTCTTTTTGTTCTTGCTGTTTCTTAGCCGCTTCCCTTGAGGTGGGCACTGTTTGGTGAGGCCTTGAATCCTTCAAGTACAGTCGTCATGTCCCAGCCTGATGCCAGCCCCCACTACGGGTGAGACCTGGTGGATCTGGGATGTCGGGTGCAGGTCTGAGGAACTATGAGCGTGTGCTCCTGTGCATCTGCATGGTCGTGCTGTGATTCCCAGCCAGCTGCAGTCCTCAGGTCTGTGTCACATGGAGGCTGCTCTACTGTCAGCTCGGCTTGTCTTAGCTTTCAAGCCTGAGTTTTGCTCAAGAGCAGAAAAGTCAATCTTGTCACTTGAGAACAAATTCAGTTACTTGGTGTTTTCTCTGTCATTTCAGGGTTTTATACAGTTAATTTAGGACTTTTCTCTATTCCTTGGGGGAGGTGGGTGTGTGCGGCAGGTAGGGCTGAGCAGGGTGAGCTCCCGTCAGAGGCAGGAAGGTCGGGAGAAGGTCTCCACTAATATGTCAGAATACTATCCTGCCACAATGGAACTATAATAGTCTGTTTATGTTGCTTATAACAAAGTACCTGAAACTGGGTGATTTATAAAGAAAAAGAAAATTTATAGCTTACAGTTTCTGAAGCTGGGAAATCCGAAGTCCAGGGAACACATCTGGTGAGGGTCTTGGTGGTGGTGACAGTGACTCAGGGGTCTCACATTGCAAGATGGTAGAAGCTGAGAAAGTAGAGAGAGAGAAAGACAGACTCTTCTCTCTCCCCTTTTAAAGCCCTCAGAACCACGCCCCTGACCACCGTTTTTAATCCACTACTGCACGTCCTACAATCCAATCACCTCTTCAAGGCTCCACTTTTCAATTACCATAGTAAGATTTCCCACCCTCTTAACAGTCACAGTGGGGGCTAAGTTTCTAATACATACAACTTGGGGGACAATTCAAACTCCAGGAGTTTGGGGGGTATATAATTCAATCCACAACAGAGACCATTGGTATTTTCTGAATCATTACATTATAATTTTAATGATTAGTCTGTTTGGTATCCAATAGTAATAGCTGTTATAATGATAGCTAACATTTATTGAACCCACACTATATGCCAGGCCCCGTTCTAAATGCCTCACACGTTAATTCATTTAGTCAGTCATCACAAGGACCCTATGAGAGAAATCCTGTTACTTTTCACTTTTTGCAGATGGGGGACTGACACCCAGAATCATTGCACTTGCCCAAGTTCATATGGTCAGTGAGGGGGCAGCAGCACATTGGCCAGTGCCAATGTCCCTAACCACTAGGCAACATTGCCACCGGGGAGTGCTGACCCGTTTGTGCTCTATGGCACCTGCGAGAGAAGGTACTCCATGAACGTGTCTGTCCGAAGTGGAATTAGCGGTGGTTAGAGGGCAGAGTGTTGAGCCAGACTGGCTGGTTCTGACCTCAGCTCTGCTATTTCCTAGCTGTGTGACCTCAGAAACATTTCTCGACCTCTCCGTGCGTCTGTTCTCTCATCTGTATAATGGGTAGGACAATAGTAGCCATCACCTCCTCAAAGGATTGTTACTGAATGGGCTTAAACAGGAAAAGTGCTTAGTACCTAGTAAGTGCTCAATAAATGTCAGCCGTCACCTTTATTCTCTTTCAGATGGGAGACTGCAGAAGGCGCATTGATGGTTACATGAGATAACTGGCATGAAGCTTTTAGAATGGGGCCTGGTATATAGTCAGGGTTCAATAAACGTTAGCTATTATTATTCCTGCTATTATTATTGGATTCCAAACAGACTAATTATGAAAATGATGATGGAATTAATAGCATAGTAGCAATAGTCATATATGTGGCAGGATCCTATTCTGACATATTAATGGAGACCTTCTCCCCATACTTCCTGCACTCTGGGGGAAGGTGGGGGGTATTTTTGATAAGCTCTGCTTGTGCTCAGCTTTTGCCTCTGATGGGAGAGCTGACCCTCTCAGCCCTACCTACCACACAGTCCCCCACCCTCATTCAAAACAATACTGAAATGTCACATTCTCCCAGCTCTCAGTGACCTGAATGTTGAAGTGGCCACTTTATCCCTTCGTGACAGATAATCTGTAGAAATGGCCTCATGGAGCTGTGGCTTGGCTCAGTCCTCTTTCTTGTTAAACACCCGCCCCTGCATTTACTGGGTTATTGCTCCTTTAAGCGCTCCAGGACCCTCTGGCTTAGTTCAGGTTAAAACCAGGCTCAGCATCCCAGATGGGCAGTTCTAATCTGTCTCAGCGGCCATCAGCAAACGAGTCGATGCAGCTGGTCCTTTGAAGTTTGCCTTGACTTTTGTCTCCCGGGCAGTGCAGCCCAGGTTTCTCATAGATGCTCCTGCAATTTATTTATTTTTCCCTTCTAATGAGCTGGGCTTGTCTAAAGTGTGTGTGAAGACAGCCGGCCAGTGTGGGAGGCAGGGACTTGCGTGGAGTGACCATCTGCATTGGCATGACTCTCCAGTGGCGCGTAGGCTTGGGAGAGACAGGCTTACCCTTCTTTGTGCGAACCCATGCCACAGGGTCTGCATAGCAGATGCTGGCAGCTGGGAGACAGGCCCTGCCCAGTCTGGCCCTGGGACCCTTTTGCAGGCTGGGTACCTGCGGCCCTGCAGCTCTTTCCTCCTGGCCTTCCCTGCATGCTTGAGGCACTGCAGAGGACGAGGGAGAGGAAGAGGCACAGCAGGCAGTGGCAAAAGGTATGGAAATAGTGCAAGGCTGCAAACGCCTGCACTGATTTGTGTATTAGTGAGAGGCATGTCAGAAACAGTGCTTTAACAAGGAGCAATGCAGGCTGGCTGTTGCAGGGACAGCTGTGTCCCTTTCCTGCCATTCCCACCCCAGATTCTGTGGCCCACTATCATGAGAGCGACAGACTACCCAGAAGTAGAGAATGCGTTGGAAAGCACAGGTGAGCGGTCACAGCAGCCCTGGGTTCTGGTCTTCACTTTGTGGTTAACTGGCTGTCTGGCTCTGGGCAGCTTCTTCCATCTGTCTAGGTTTGGGCTTTTTGTTTCCAGGCTGGGGATTGTAATGTACATCAGTTCTCCCAAATTTTGGTTAGTCTCACTCCATCCTCTAACAGGTGCACATGTGAGTGTCATTGGTCTGTGAGAAAAGTCAGGCACAGGCATGCTGGGTATTTACTTCTCCCTGTAATGGATTGGGTGCCCTTCCCCCTTTTCGTTCTATTCCAGCTTCGTGATTTCTTTGTGCTCTAGCTGTCTACGCTCATGCCACTCCTGACTTCATATCTCTTCTTTCAGTGTATTCGTTTTCCTTTTTAAAGACATTCGTGTAGGTTAAAAAGAAACAATATGGTACGTGACTGCTATAAATGAAAACACTGTGTCATCATGGATAAAGTAAACCTAAAAATGAATGTATGACGACAGTAGAAGTCTGGCCATTTCTGGCCACCCACTCTTGTCTGCCTGGGCTCTGCTCTTTTTTGATAAAAAGGGAGGTTGGTTAGTGAGCAGGAGAAAGGCTTTAAAGACTTCCCAGCACCTGAGACTTCCTCCTGGAGCTGCTCTGAGAAGAGAATGGAAAAGAGTACTTTTTCACTCTCTGAATCAATGTTTTTTTATTTTTTAGATTTTTGTCACTTAATGTTTATAGGAAAAAAATCACAAAGAATTCAAATTTTTCCCAGGTGCTTAATATAAAACCATGAACACTAATTCAAACTAAAGAGAAGTCCAAATGAAACCAGTACAACAAAATCTTGGATTATATTAAAATATGAAATGAGCTTTCACCAATACTCAGAATCTTTAGTTAATATATTGTTTCCAAAAGGAGGTTTGGTTGGATATGTTTTTTAAAGTTTCTAATTTGTCATTAGCTGTTATTATTTGCATAATTGTTTCAAAGTCCTTGAAAGCAATTTTTCCTTACACAGACTAATATTGTCATCTGAAGATTTATTTTTGCTATTAAATTACTTGGCAAAGAGGTTTCTTGAGAGGTAGCCTGATGTTTATGCCACACTGAACCAGTGACACTCATAATAATGTCTCAATTAGTAAAGCCTGAATTAATGAGACTTCAATTCTGGATCAATGTTATTAGATGCCACCTCAGGATAATAATACTGTAAGAGCATATTATAATATAATATATAATTCTGTGATATTACAATATGATAACATGATAATAGCATTTGGCACTTACTGTGTGCCAGGCAGTGCAAACATTTTGCAGTTCTTAGCTCATTAAATCTTCATATTAACCTTATAAAGCCTCCAAAAGGTATGTCCACATCCTGATCCCCACAACTGTAAATATTACCTCATAGGGCAAAAGATGTGATTAAGTCCAGGGTCTTGAGAGAGGAGTTTCTCCTGGATTATCTGGATGGGTGCTAACTATGATCACCTCTGTATGAGAGAGAGGCAGAGGGGCTCTGAGACAGACGGACACACAGAGGAAAAGACACAGGCACACAAGAGAGAGCCCTGTGACCATGGAGACAGAGATTGAGGTGATGTGGCCACAAGCCAAGATCACCCAGAGGCACCAGGATCTGGAAGAGGCATGAAGGAGAGCCAAGCTCATCCATGCTGCTGCGAATGGCAGAATTTCATTTTTTTTCGTGGCCCAGTAATATTCCACAGTGTATATATACCACATTTTTTTTATCCAGTTGTCCATTGATGCACATTAAGTTGGTTTTATATTTTGGCTATTGTAAACACAGCTGCAGTGAACATGGAAGTACATGTATCCCTTCAACATGATGATTTCCATTCCTTGTATATATGCCCAGTAGTGGGGTTGCTGGATCATATGGCAGATCTATCTGTAGTTGTCCAAGAAACTTCCATACTGTTTTCCATAATGAGTGCACTAATTTACAGTCCCACCAACAGTGTAGAAGCGTTCTCCTTTCTCTGCATCCTCACCAGTATTTGTTATTCTTGGTCTTTTTAATAATGGCCAGTCTAGCTGGAGTGAGATGTTATCTCAGTGTGGTTTTGATTTACATTTCTGTGATGACTAGTGATGTTGAGCATTTTTTCAAGTACTTGTTGGCCATTTGTATGCCTTTTTTTGGAAGAATGTCTACTCAGCTCCTTTGCCCATTTTTTAATTGGATTATTTGTTTTTCTACTATTAAATTGTTTGAGTTCCTTATAAATTCTAGATATGAATTCCTTGTCAGATGCATAGTGTGCAAATATTTTCTCCCATTCTGTAGTTTTTAAATAAGAGGTTAGGAGCCCAGCCTTTGTGAAAGCTCCTGTAGGAGGTGGCTGTTAGTTCCAGGACTGGGCAGGGCACCCCCATTTCTGCCTCCTGGGTCCTGCAGCTCCTCCTCCATCCCCAATGCCTTTGCCCTGGAGCCCCAAGGAAAACCCACCTTGTGATGTGATTGATCCCCCACCCACTTCCCAGAGATGGCTGAGGCTTTAAAATGCTGCCTAATCCAGAAAGAGGGAGCTCCAATTGGGTCATTTTGGGCACAGGAAGGGAGGTATTTAGGGGGAACTTTGCTGAAATCCTTAAAAGAGCATGAAGGTGATGTGGTTTACTTCTCCAGCACTTCTACCTGTACCTTCTGGTGGTCGTAGCCCAAGCCTCTGCCCTGTGGCTTCCCTCCTTGATTCTCGATCACTCTCTCTCTCTCTCTCTGTGCACTTCTTAAGCTGTTCAATTATGGGGTGCTATTTTTCTTTCTTCTCCCCCAGGAAACTTCATTTCAAAACAAACTCCAAATACTTGACACATTAAAGTGGTTGAATCTTATTCCAAATGTGGAAAGCCC
>NW_007731730.1:71388-72993 GCF_000696425.1 Galeopterus variegatus
ATTTATCCCCCACCCACTTCCCAGAGATGGCTGAGGCTTTAAAATGCTGCCTAATCCAGAAAGAGGGAGCTCCAATTGGGTCATTTTGGGCACAGGAAGGGAGGTATTTAGGGGGAACTTTGCTGAAATCCTTAAAAGAGCATGAAGGTGATGTGGTTTACTTCTCCAGCACTTCTACCTGTACCTTCTGGTGGTCGTAGCCGAAGCCTCTGCCCTGTGGCTTCCCTCCTTGATTCTCGATCACTCTCTCTCTCTCTGTGCACTTCTTAAGCTGTTCAATTATGGGGTGCTATTTTTCTTTCTTCTCCCCCAGGAAACTTCATTTCAAAACAAACTCCAAATACTTGACACATTAAAGTGGTTGAATCTTATTCCAAATGTGGAAAGCCCATCTGACCCCAGGGGAGGCTGCTGGCTGTGGCTTGTTTGTGGAATGCTAATCAGGGTTACGGGTGGCTGCCAGTCATGTGAGGGCTAAAGCACCCTCACACAATCCGATTACTCTGATTACAGAGGATCTGATGTAGTGCCTGTGCCACAGCCAGGCCCTGGGAACCCAGCCCCAGTGCTGAGCAAGGACGGCCCACCTCCCCCAGCCAGAGGCACTAGGGGGTGGGTTGGGGAGGGCATGCTGGATGGCAAATGGAATGTCCACTCCATGCTCTTAAAAAACAATGATTGTGTAAAAAACTCCTTTCCCTCTTGAGTTCTAAAATAAGGTAATTTTCTTTTTTTATTGGTTATGAATATTCATGAGATGCAGAACTGATTGTCACCCCTCGTGCCCAAGGTGTGAAGGCCAGATTCGTACTGACGGCATGCCATTACCACAAATTACATTTGTACACCGTGTCCCCCACCCAATTATCTCCAACCTCCCTCCCCCTTAAAATAAGGTAATTTTCAAACACTGATGTTAGCTGGTAATTTTCTTATTAGTGAATGAAGGATTCTTAGGAAGACTGCGTCACAAGTTCAGGTGACCCGAAAATGCACCGGGCAGAGAGGGGAGTCTGCGTGGAGACTAATGGTGATTGCAAAAGGCAGAGGAAACCAGAGCATTCATGATGAGCGTTCCTGTGCTGGTAATTGGTTGCTCTGATGGCAACAGGCTGGACCACTTTGACAACTGCAATTATCTCAGGCTTCCGGGAAAATGACCCAGCCTGTGGCCCGCCGTGGTGACCCAGTGACCTGGAGGCATTACTGGAAAAATCCTATTCTAACGAACTTCTCCGGGTGTCTAAAGTGCTGCAACATTTTACTGAAATGAATAAATGGCTGGAGATCACAGTCTGTCTGGGCCAGGGTAAAAGGAGGAGATGCTCTGGCCATCTCTACCAGGTCCCGTCTAAGCCCTTTGGATGCCTTTTTCCTGGACTTCCCACACAGCCCTCTTATTAATTCCAGTTTTATGGGGGAGAAAAGAGAGACACTAACAAATTAAGTAATTTGTCCAAAGTCGTACAGTTTGTAACTGGGGGGTTTGTAATCTTGGGGACCAAGATTCTATTCTAGATCATCTGATTCCAGAGCCTCCTCTAGAAACCACAGTGTGCGGTTCTTATGGGAAGAAAAGAGTAGCTGAAAAGAGAGGAAGGAAAC
>NW_007731730.1:73468-78020 GCF_000696425.1 Galeopterus variegatus
GAAACCACAGTGTGCGGTTCTTATGGGAAGAAAAGAGTAGCTGAAAAGAGAGGAAGGAAACACATGCTCGCTGTCCTCTCTCTCACACCTGCGTGCCACTCCTGCTTGTCTTCTCTTCCAACCCCTTAATCATACATATGTGTGGTTATTTCATTGTTGGTGGCAGTGGTAGCAATTTTGGAAGGCCCCTAAAATCATAGCAGAAGGTTCAGCCATTGATAAGCTTAGATTTTCCTCCCCACTCTAATGCTAACAGCCAATAATCTCTTTCTTTCATTGGGAAGAACAGTTGTGTTGTGAGCTGGGACCACAGGAAATTCTTGTACTGGATTATTGACCTAAATCAGCTGGAACCGGAGAAGAGCATTGTAGTGGTGACCTCTTCTATGCTGTGTTGTATTTTGGGGAGGCCTTTTGCCTGCAATACTCTCTCCTGGAGCTTCCACCCCTCTGAGAGCATGCAGGTACATCCAGCAGGGGTGAAGGGCGTGTGCCTAGTGGAGGATATCCCTGGGCTGAGAAAGGAGCAATGGGGAGGGGATATGCCACAACAACCCTGTCCCCTGGATTTGATTTGAGGAACATGTGGTCAGTTTTGCCCACTGAGCTCAAGGATGCATTATTAGAAGACATACTATTATTTAGCTCAAAGATATTGAAGAAAAACAAATTCTGCACTGTGAATGATTTGAGTCCTATCACTTTAGGGGGCTAGATTCAGTGCCAGGCGCTGCCGTGAACAGTCCCGGGCCTGACCTCCTCTCCAGAAATCTTCATATCGTGGCATGCTGCTCACTAAGCCACACGCAATTGCCCACGATGGCATCAGAGCCCCGTGTTCACACACAAACCCAATCGCGAAGCTATCCCTTGCCTGGCTCCCTTAGGCTGTTCTTGTCACTGATGAGCTACGGTTCTGTGTTCTGTGGAGCCCCTGTTCCTCCAGGGTTGTCAGCGCCAATACAAGCAACAGGAGGTGCCACGTTGCTTTTATTTCTTCAAAACATGACATGTGCCTGCTTGTCCTATGTAGACACCACTGTGAAGGCATCCTAAGTGACCAAACAGAAGAGTCTACCAGTGTCTTGGGGGGCTTGAAGCACGGAGACCCTTGGTTCATGCCTCCCCTCTTTTCTAGGGTGACGTCTGTTCCCCTTGTTACACTACCTGGGACGAGCTCAGAGTTACTCTTTGTATAAAGCAGACCCACAATAGCCTCCAAATGCAGTTATTTCCTGCCAGTCCTTTGACATCCCACAGAAACTTAGTATTTGTGTTTTAGTACATCCCAATGTTTACTTTCTGTTCTAGCTATCTATACACGCTTCTCGCCAATCCTAGAAAACTATTTCCTGGAAGGCTGGGTCATGTTTTATGTGGTAGGCCCACCATGCTCAGTGTAATAGGCACTTGTAGACAGTAGGCACTCATAAAGGGTACACAGTAGGTGATCACAAAATGTACACAGTAGATGCTCACAAAGTGTCTTTTGGATGATAGAACATTTGGTGTTCGTTTAGTGGTTATCAGTTTCCTAGGATTACCATAACAATTTATGACAGACGGGGAGGCCTAAAACAACAGAAATTTATCCTCTCCTAGTTCTGGAGGCCACAAGTCTGACATCCAGGTGTTGTTGGGGCCGCACTCCCTCTGAACACTGCAAGGGGGGATCTTTCCTGCCTATTCCAGCTCCTGGTGGCTCCAGGTGTTCCTTGGCTGTGGCTGTTTCACTCTAATCTCTGCCTATATCTTCAGGTGACCTACTTCCTGTGTCTCTGTGTGTCCTTTTCTGTTTCCTCTAAGGAATTTGAGCTCTCATTGGATTTTGGACTCAACCTAACCTAGGAGATCCCAACTCAATTCTTACTTTAATTACATCTGCGAAGACCCTATCTCCAAATAAGCTCCCATTCTGAGGTTCTGAGGGGACATGAGTTCTTGGGGGACACTACTGAACCCACTTCAGTGAGGGACCACCCTGAAGATCCTTTGGAGGTACAGGCTTGTGACTTAGGAGTCTGCTCAACGCCGGGTGTCACAGGAAGAAATGAAGGGAAGGAGAAGAGAACGTTGGCCTGTGAAGGACTGGGGTTTTATGGGCCTCTGTGGGAATGGCTTACCTGGTTGGGGATGGAGACAAAACTAAAATTAACTAAAACCCACATTCACTAGAAGGTTATCAAGTGTTTTTTGGCTTGTGTGAGCTCAGGGAGCATTTTCCCTTGAATTAGGTGGGTGGCTGGGCAGGGGTTGCTGATGTCCCTCAGGGGCTGCAGATTGGCTGAGCGCCACCCCCTCGTGTTTTTGGCCCACACAGAATTAAGAAAAAAATTGCTAAAATCAGTTGCCAACATTTAAAAATTGGGATATTTTGCTATAAAACCTGTACATGTAGCATCTTTTGGAAAATTGCACACACTGGATTTTTGTGGTTTCTGAGCAATGTCCAGCAGGGCTGAGTTCCCATGTTCTAGAGGGGGACGTGGGAAGGGCCAGGGAGGAGGCAGAGGCCAGCGCACTCGGGGTGGTGGAGGGATAGACGACCTTGTCATGTGGATGAGTTAAGTGAAGCATCTGAGTTAGTACAGAGGTGGGTTCTGCTGCTGGAACAAGACCCACAGAGGTGGCTTAAGTCAGTTGGGTTACATGTTCTTGATCAAGCAGCCATCCAGGTCTGCTCTCGGAACTGCACCAGGAGCTTTTTCTGTCTTGTCACTCTGCTCTCTCTGAGGTCTGATCCACATGGTGCATCTCCACAATGACATCCCAACTGCGGATCCAGAAGGAGGGGCATGCACTTTCCTTTAAGGACCCAAGCTGGGGGTCGCAGCGTTACTTCTACTTTTGACTGGTCAGGACTTAGTCACTTGGCCACACCTGGCTGCAGGAGAGACTGGGAAATGTGGTCCTCTCCTGGGAGTCCCCATGCCCAGCTGTTAAATTCTATTAATGTGTGTGACAGGAAGAACAGATGCTGGTAGCACCTGCTGTGCTATTGAACTTGGCTTTCAGAGTTAGGTTTGAGAATTATGGAGTCTTGGGACTTCCTGATAGTGTTCTCTTTGGATGACCACCATCATGGTTGAATAAAGGTCACAGCATTCCTAGAAGTTAGAAGCAGAGCATGCTTGTGCCTCATTTCTTGGGCTCTGAAGATGGAATTGGGCTTCCACATCCTTTCAGCCATGTTTGTAGTTGCAGCTCTGACAGCCACAAAACCAAGGTCGTGCAACAGAAGAATCCTGCTAAGGTCTATTTGCCGCAGTCTCTACTCCTCCTTAGTGTCATGCCTCACCTTCTTTGTCCGTCTGCATCTCCCATCTGACTCCACTCACTGTCTCAGTTCTAGGTTTCTGTTTACAGTAGAGTGGGTTCCAAGTGTTGTTGAGTGCCTTTATTAAGGCCCCCTGTCCTGTTGTGGACATCAGCAGAAGCTTCCTAGCACAAAAATCAGGAGGCATCTGTCGGTGGCAGAATTTAGGGATTGGTGGAGGGTTTCCTCTTGACATGAGGAATAAATATGAACAGGGAAATGTTCTTTGCACCTTGAGCTCAGCAGTGGGTAATGTATTGTCATTTATAAACAAAAGCAAATATCTCCCATGTTGGGTATTTGCAGGCCTTTGCTACTTGGAAAAGCCCAGATATGGACTTGCAAATAGTTGCTACTAAAAGAAGAATGAGATTTAGAAATTTCATCTGGGAATTTGGAGAACAGAGAGAAAGAAGTTCAGTGAAGAGAGAACATTGGAAGGGAACTGGTGGATGAATAGGACTTTGGTTTTTTTGTTTGTTTGTTTGTTTTAATTGAAACCATAATTAGAAGCCTATAGAACCATCATAAGCTCTTTTGCTAATTTTTAGTTCAGAAAACTCGTGATTAAAACTTTTATTTTTTTGTAAATAGAGCAGACATGAGTCTGTAAAGAGTCTCATAATTTATTTATTTATTTATCTATTTATTTGAGTCCCAGCATCTGACAGATTCCCTGAACTTGGCCAATGCTTTACAAAATCCTTCTCTTGGGCAGCCAAAGATACACTTTCCCAAGGATCTTGGAACATCCTTGAACCTGTTTTCTTTATCCCTATATAGACAAAGGCAAGGACTCTTACCGGGAATTCAGGAGGGCCATTCTGCCCAGGTTTTACATGACTAAGGCCATCAAATGTATACTGTTGATGTCATCTTCAGAAGAGGCAGGCTATACAAGGCAGGGACACAAAGAAACATGTTTGCTTTTTGTCTTTTTAATAACATTAATTTAAAAAATATGCATACTAAAATTGTATCCATCAGGATGGATTACTTTATGCTGTATTGACAACTCCTGAATTTCAGTGACTTAAAACAACATAAAAGTTACATCTCTCTTCACTATTGTAGTCATTGTAGGACCCTGGCTGATGGAAGCTCCATCCCAATACACCTTCCATGCTTGCTAAGACAGGCAGAAGGAAATGTGCAAAGCACACACTAGCTCTAGAAGCTTCTGCCCTTTCCACAAGTCATTTCATTAATCAAAGCAAGCTGCACGGCTAAGTCTAA
>NW_007731730.1:78483-81341 GCF_000696425.1 Galeopterus variegatus
AGCTTCTGCCCTTTCCACAAGTCATTTCATTAATCAAAGCAAGCTGCACGGCTAAGTCTAACTTCACATGGTGGTAGGGAGGTATAAAGGGAGGAGACCTCTAATAATTACTGTACAAATGAATATAATAACTTCTGTAATCCTTTTGTGGCATTAAAAAATTTTTAACATGCCAGGAACCTCAAAAAATGGAAGTGACCCAGATTTATCTTGACTGTGGAAGAAACTAGACTCAGTTTACTGAGTAGAGGAGAATGATGTCTTTGAGTGGAGAGGATTTCTACTCGGGGCCTCTTAGCTTTCTTCCTTCTGCTGTGACCAGAAATTATGAGGATTGCAACAGTATTTATCACACCTGTAATCCTTACCACATGCCAGACACTCTCCTAATCCTCACACATGTGATTAATCCCTCAGTCACTCATCTCAATGGTCCTATGAGGTAGGTACTGGTTTTCTTTCCACTTGATAGATTAGAAAATTGAGGCACAGAGAGGTTGAGTATCTTGCCTGAGGTTACACAAACTGGTGGAGCTGGGACTTGAACCCAGGCAGTCAAGTGCTGCTCATGTCCTGTAGAATCAGCACTGGGCTGCATGCCCTCGGGGGCTCTGAGCCATGGTTTCTGGCACAAGACTGCTTGCCATGGGGAGCACCTGAGTGCTATTGGACACTGAGCAACAAAGGCCATGCCTGTCACCTAGGGACACTGCCAAGCGGATCATCACCTTGATTTTTTAAGATATGCCCAACAGATGCAGGCTGAAAGCGTCTCAGTTGGGAGAGTCACACAGAAACTGTGGCTGAGTGGCTGATGGAGAAGAGGGATAAACAGGAACATGAATTGAAGAGGCTAAATCCTGAGTGAGCTTTTCTAAGTAGTCTTCGAGCCCAAGAAGGGGTAATGGAAACAAGTACCAGAGCATTAATTAAAAAACAAAACATAACAAAAATTTCTGCAGGAGTCTTTGCAGCTGCTGTGGAGGAACAAAAGAGAAAGTCCACCCCTGCAGCCAGGTTGTGCCCACCTCAACCAACTCCTGCACTTCCCTACCCAGCTTGCTCTTGCATCCTTCTGCGATCCATTTTTTCAGGACAGGCAGGTCCTTTCAGGACTGCAAATCAGATCACGTGGCTCCCAAGCTTCCAAGCCTCCAGTGGCTTCTGATTGCCCTTAGAACGCAACCCAAACTTCGCAGCCCTGTGTGATAACACACCTCATCCTGCCACCCCCTGCTCCCACTGCTGCCTGCTCCCAGCCACACCAGGCTTCTCGAGGCTCCTCAAAGCCTGCAGGCTCCCCCACCCCAGGGCCTTTGCACTTGCTGCTCCCTGTGCCTGGAAGCTCTTCCCACGGACCCAGCCACAGCCAGTTCCTCCTTACCCAGAGCTCAGTACAGATGCCGTTTCTTCATGGGGGTGGGGGAGGGTGCTCTCTGTGCCCACTCATTCCCCTCCCCGAGTTGCTCTTCACCTGTCTGGTTTTCTTTCATGAGAATGACTCTCTGAAATCATGTTCACTAGTTTGCCTGTCGATCTGCGTCCCCCGTCAGAATGCAAGTGAGAGCAGGAACTGGGCTGTACCTGTTGCCTACCCATCCCAGCACTTCCAGCACCTGGTGCGTGGCAGGCCCTCAGGACACACTGCTGGGCTCATGGATAAATCCAGCTCTTCAGTAAGACCTTGATTATCTACTAGGTGAACATGATCATGCTGGAAAGAAGCATTTTCTGCCCTCAGGATGTATAACGCTTTCTGTGAGCCCAGAACAGACCCTTGGGAAGCAGTTCCGAGGTCGTCTGTTCAAGATGCTCACTTACGTCAAACTAGCTCAACCGGTGGAAGTGTGTGCGTTGTTTCCTTATGGTGGTCTCTCGCACCCCAAGCAAAACATGAACAGAGCTCATGGGAACTGTAACTAGAAAGTCAGAATTCAGCCTTCGTTCTCTAACTCTTAGAGGAAACAGTCTCTCTTATCTCTGTGTTTCCACTTATGGTCCAAGGTGGCTGCAGCTCTGATTCTATGTTGTGGCTTCTTTGCTTCAATTCTATCACGCAGTTACAGCTGTTTCTATGTTGTTGAAACTCACGAAGCAGAAAACCTGATTGATTTATTGTTGGCTCAATCAGCCATGACGAGGGGGTTTCAATGGTTTATTTTAAATGTGGAGCACTCGCAAGGTTGTATGATGAGGACTGTCTTTCAATTTGGTCAGGACGGCTCTGAGACTGTGCACGACTTGTTTGGAGATGAAGCTGAAGTCTAAGTATTGATCCAGTGTCAATGGGAGTCTGAGGCCATATGATCCTTCTGGCTCTCCTTGTGGTAGATGTTGTGCACAATGCAGGGGCAAACAAAAAAATCAGCCTTAGAGGCAGAGCAGGTGGAGGCCCTGTGGGCCTGTGGTCTTCTGGTGTCCAGGGGAAGCTTAATGGAGGGTGTAGGACATGGGTCAGAGCTCGCAGCACTTGTGTTATAGCAAAGGATACTTTGGACAACTAACTGGAGGCTAAGTGCTGCTCATGTTAATACATGTTTCTGTATTAACAAAAAGCTTCTGGGCCTCCCAGAAAGGCCACTATTGTGTTCAGGACACTGGACATTCGCATTCACAATGGCAGTGCCCTGGACTAGAATCTGGTGGGACCTCATTTATCCTCACTCTGGCCTGGACAAAACTCCCCAACTCAGGTGCTAAATTTTGTTTTTCTCTTGCACTTGGCCAGTGTTTGCTGAACACATGTGCTGTAGATTGGATGCCACCCCCCATCCCCTACCTCGCCAACCTTACTGAGGCTTAATCCCTACTGTAACTGTTGAGGGTGGGAAATCCTATTATGGTAATTGAAAGGTGGG
>NW_007731730.1:82643-83961 GCF_000696425.1 Galeopterus variegatus
CATTGAGCAGGTTAGTTATGGCATCAGGTGAGAGATGTGAGTGGCCAAGATTGAAATCACAGGTCGGGAGGAGTGGGTGGATTGGAGGGTTATTTAGGAGGCCAACTTGGCAGGATTTAGTAATTGATTGCATGAACAGGAAAGAGCTGAGTCAACATTAAGGCCAAGGTTTCTGGTTTGCTCCCCTGATCAGAGGGCAGTACTGTTACAGTAACTTTTCGGGAGAAGTGTTTTGCTCAAGCATCTTGGCAGGGATGGGTCCGGGCACAACTGGGTGTTTACTGCCCCTTCCGGCCCATGTGCCCAAGGTAAGTGTCCTGGGTGTATCATTTAGGTTTACACTCAGCTGCACAGTGCCTCCAACAAGATAAGGGTTTATGTTTTTGTTACGTAAAAAATTCAGATTCAGGAGTTCCAGAGCTTCCTGGTGTGTTGGTGCCACTAAATCACTAGGTACTTGGGCTCCTTCTAGCTGGCTGCTCCGTCATCATGATGATGATGACCCTTGGCTTAATGCTCTCAAGGCGGCAGCTAGGGCTCCGGCCAGCATGCCTGCATCCCAGGCAGGAAGTGGGGAAGAGTAATGGATAAAAGGACTAGAAAAAGTGAGTGACAGCTGAATCACCCCTCTTTAAAGAGCTTTCTTGGGGATGCCATTTGGTGACTTCTGCTCTCATTTCATTGCTCAGAACTGTCACATGCCATCCCAATCTGCACCAGAAGCGGCAAAATGGAGCGACTGAGTGGGGACATTATCACCTCCAATAAAACTTAAGTTCTGTTAGAAGGGAGAAGGGAAAAATGCACATTGGGTGGGCCACAGTGATCTTCAAAACATCTGCTCTCCTCACCCAGTGGACATTTGGTTTCTGGCCCCTGAACCTCCCTTGTGGTGGGCTTAGAAGTGGATTCTCTACAAAATTTCTGAGCTTTATTGGCTTTGAGGGCTACTACTTTTAAAAAGAAGAAATATGTTAAATAGCCATCACTTTTTGTGGTTGACCTAATTTCACTGGGGTGACCCTATCTTTGACAGGTGTCCTTATGCTAGAATCGGATATATTTTGTATGTGTGTGTGTATCCAGACTTTCCCCAACTGCCTAAATTATCATTAAAAATGGGTTTAGAGATAACCCTTGCATTTTTCTTGATTCTTTCTTGCAACTGATTGACTTGTTACATGAACACAGGATGCCAGAACATAGAGTCATCTCACATGCAGCTTACAGGCAAGAAGGGGGAGACAGAGGAGTATTTTCTGAGCAGTGCTAACGTAGAAATATGAGGGCAAGCTAGAGGGGTATAGGAGAAGGTGCC
>NW_007731730.1:83990-85469 GCF_000696425.1 Galeopterus variegatus
TTCTGAGCAGTGCTAACGTAGAAATATGAGGGCAAGCTAGAGGGGTATAGGAGAAGGTGCCAGGTCCAAATTATGTCTTAAGTACTTTGTCATGGAGCAACCTTCACTCTCAGTTTCCTTGTCTGTAAAATGGAGATAATGAAAGTTCCTGACTTGTAAGTGTGTGTGATTCCATTCCACTGTAGTCTATTCCATTCCATTCCACTCCATTCCATTCTACTCCATTCCATTCTACTCCATTCCAGTCTATTCCATTCCATCATTCCATTCCACTCCACTCCAATCTATTCCACTCCACTCCATTTCACTCCACTGCACTCCGTTCCACTCCACTCCACTAAATTCTATTCCATTCTATTTCATTCCACTCCACTCCACTCCAATCCATCCACTCCACTCCATTCTATTCCACTCCACCATTTTATTCCAGTTCATCCACTCCATTCTACTCCACTTCATTCCATTCCATCCATTTCATTCACTCCATTCCGTCTATTCCATTTATTTCATTTCATTTCATTCCATTCCATCCATCTCATTTCATTCTATTCTATTTTAAACAATTGTGTTAAGACCTGCACACAATCCAGTGGGTCGTGACCCACACTTTGGAGAACTCTTTTCTAGAATCCCACATTTGGCAGTGTGGGGGAAAGAAGGTTTGGACTGGGCTGGGCTCATGAGAGAGGAGAGGAGGCTGCCCCATTGGGAAGTGAAAAATCACTTGGCTAGAAGGAGACCGTGAAAGCCTTGGTGAGATTTATTTCTGTGAATCAGGACAGGGAGCATTTAATGGTTTTTAATTAAAATTTAATAAATAAAAAAAAAAGAACAAAGGACTTATCAAATCATTCTTCATTCTTCATTGCTCAACACCAGGCAATTAAGATGCTCTGTCATAAACAAGCAGTGGGGGGAATGGGGGAAGCTTGGAGAGAAGACAACAGGGGAGATGTGGATTTGTGCAGCAGTCCCAGCTGTACCGCCTCTGCCCATGCAACTCAGGAGTCCCAGTCCATGCGAAGGTCTGTGTTAAATCCCATCTGAAGGACTTCCCCCTCCATCCCTGCCTCTGTCCCCTGAGGCCAGAGAATTAAAGCTTCCCATTATGAACTCATTTCCTCCTCTGATCCTGAGGACACTGAGGGAGTATTCCAGAGGCAGGAATCAAACCCTCCCATCTCCCCATCTGGTGGGTTCTCCCCTAGGCACCCTTCCTCCAAATCCAGCTGTGCATTGGTTTTGCAGATGCCCCATCCCATCTCTTTCTCATTGAGCAGAGAGATGGAGGTTCATTCTTTCTGCACGATTACTAACATAGGGATTTTCCTTTTTCATTGTGGCAGAATCCAGCACTTTCCCCCCAGACCCCAGAAGCACCCACAGACCACTTCTGTCAGATTAAGCTTCTGCTCCTTCAGGGATGCTTTCTTGGCTACCTGCAATGTTCTGGACACAGCTATAACCACCTGTGGGGTC
>NW_007731730.1:85927-112190 GCF_000696425.1 Galeopterus variegatus
CAGGGATGCTTTCTTGGCTACCTGCAATGTTCTGGACACAGCTATAACCACCTGTGGGGTCACAGTGAATACAGCACCATCCCACTTTTATTTTCAGCTAATTCCTACTTAAAAATAATTTTCTACAACGTCTGAGCCAGGGGTGCTGGCGCACTGTGAGATACTGTGTGGTCTGCGTGAACTCCATCCCCTTCTGTGTTGTTTTTCTCATGTGAGAGAGGGGTAGGGCTTGCCTCCTAGCAGCTGCTTACACTCAAGTGGCATTCCTGGGTTGAAGAGGCTTTGGGAAATTCCCCTCTCCCTGGCCCTTCAGGAAGGACAGATGAGGGAGGCAGAAAGAGGGAAGGCCGTGGAGACTGCTTGTCAGCACACATTCTCCATGTCGAAGGCTCAAATCTAACTCCCTTTTCGTCTTCACCATCTCCACAGGAGGCTTGCAAATCCAGTCACCATGTGGGATTCCTGTAGGAAAACAAGGGCGCTATGGGAGCATTAATCACTGCCTCCTGCAGGCACTGGAGAAGGCTTCCTGTTTTTTCAATCCAACACTGTCTGGTGGGCCCAGGGAAAGAGAAATCCATTTGCGTCTCTCCCTCCTCCCCCAGTAACAAATGCAGGCCCTGTTAACGTGCTCTCCTTTCACTAGGGACACTGCGGTGGCATGGTGGCATGTGAGAGTTACAGAGCATCCAATTTGGGGAAGGGAAGAAAGAACTGCCTGCCACCTGGCTTCCCCGTGGGCCGTTGGATTCTTTATGCACCTCACCAGTGATAGGCGAGTTCCCACCTTTGAGCTCCTGACATGTGAAATCATATTCTACCCAAAGAAATAATGCAGCCCTTTTATGAAAATTTTCCTAGGCATCTGGAGATTCCAGCGGAAGTGGTGGGCTCATTGCTAGCCCTAAAGATTATGCTAAAATTGTCCTGTCCCAATAGTCAAGACCACTGGTTGCAAGTGATAGGAAACCCTTCCCAGACAAGAATAAGCCAAAAGGGAATGTATAGGCTGAACTAACTGAAAAAGCCAGAGTCAAGTGGATGTCAGGCTCAGCTTGATTCAGGACCCAAATGATGTCACCAAAACTAGGAGTCTGCTTTTCTTTCTTCTCCTTTCTCTATTCTGAAATGGGCCTTGCCTTGCAGTGGAAAAACTGCTGCCCACAGCTTAGATCCATGTCTCTCAGGTTCATGGTTAACAGGAAAGAGCACCGACTTCTGCAGTCACCACAATTCTAACAATGCCTCAGCAAGACTCCATGCCCCAATCCCTGGAACCTGTGAATGTGACAAGGAATCACCCTGTGACCATGTTACCTGACAGGGCACAGGTGGCCCTGAAATAAATAGGCCATCCAGGAAGCCCTTACCAGCCAAGAGTTTTCTCTGGCTGGTGGCAGAAGGGAGGGTCAGAGAAGGATCTGAAGGATCAGGGAGCACAGAAGGATCTGACATGCTGGTGCTGATGTTGAAGATGGAGGGGACTGCGTGCAAGGACCAGAAGCACTTCTGGCTGCTGAGAGTGGCCCTGTCAGCAGCCAGCAAGGGAACAGGGCCTCAGCCCCACAGGCACGCAGAGCTGAATTCTGTAGCAGCCTAAACGAGCCTGGGAGCGGGGTCTCCCGCAGAGCCTCCAGACAAGCCCCCGTGGGCCAGCATCTCAATGCTGGCCTCACAAGACTCTGAGCAGGGACCCAGCCGGGCCTGCCTAGACTTCTGACCTACAGAACTGTGAGCAGACAAGTGGATCTACTTTAAGTGGCCATTTGTGACAATGTGTTACCACATGCAGAAGACTCGTAGGGCAGAGCTCTCTCCCGATTCCTCCACCGGGCGGGGGTTTACACCAATGGGCTTCTTGCTTCTTCTGCTGGTCGCGTGTCCACCAGCACTTGGAGTTCTGTCTTGAAGTGGTGCTTGGCAGGTGCCCCTTGCAGCTGAGCTTCAGGATCAGATACAGGCTTCTGCACCTGTCCTCATGTTAAGGGTGCTCTGGTGCCCCAGACTTGGGTCTGGCCACAGCAACCCCTTTCTTTCCTGGGCCTGAAGCTTGCTCCTGCGTCAAGTCTAACAAAAGAGGAAGGGAGGTTGTGACCAAGAGCCCTCCACTCTCCCGGCTGCTGAGGCTGTCATCGCACCTGCTCCTCACAGAGACCCTTCGTGTTCAGTCTGGCCGCGTTGGGACGGGGGCGCGAGTAGGAGAAATTGGTCCTACGACCTATCTAGAGTGGTTTATTGATCAGTGTTTTCCAAGCTGCAGGTCACAACCCACCAGGGAGTCATGGATTCAGTTGTGTGGGTCGTAGCCAGAGTGTTTTGAAAAGTGGAAGGAAACAGAGGATGTGAGCCTGTGCCACCCATGGCTCTGCTTCGTGAGACACCTGTCTGGCGATGCAGTATGCGTGCCGGGTGGGCCGCTATGGAAAATGGGTTGCGTGTGTTTCACAGAGTTTAGACTTGGTTCAAGGAATCCAGCTGTTCAACTGGGTAGTTGAAATTGAAGGGTGTGGGGAAGGGTGGCGCTGGGGCAGCAGGGTCGCTCTGTGCTGTTCACGAGCCGTGAGGGAGGCATCTGGCCTCTGCTTGGGGGTCTTCCTTTAGAATATGGGGTTTTTAGTGTCCCCTTTGCCTGGAACCTGCCACCTGCTCTGGCCACCATGTCCAGGGCAACAAGAAAGGCTTTCGCACCTGCTCGGCATCCTCGTAGAGTTTTAAGGATCTCCTGAGACCATCCACAGGGAAGGGATGATGGCTCATGCCTAGCAGGAGGTCTTGGAGTCCTGTGGCCACTGCCCAGGAGGACATTCATTTGTCCATTCTCTCTGTATGTCCTCAGCACTGCCTGTGTACCGGGCCCTTTCCCAACATACTGGGACCACCAGTGATGAGACAGAGGAAAAGTAGCTCACATTCCCAAGGGGGAGATGGACAAGATGCACACAGATGGGGATCCCTTCAGAGATACATGCTGGGAAGATGGGATGTGGCAGAGTGAGTGGCTTGGGGCTGGGGCCCGGGCCTTCCAGATGACAAGATCTCGGGAGAGACATCTGACCAGGAAGTGGGTCAGGGGGAAGGAGCCATTCTGCAGAGATAAGGGAAGAGTGTCCCAGAGTGTTCTAGAATGTTCTGGCCAATCCCTGATACCAGGAGTGGCTTGAAAGGCCAGGGAGTCTGGGAGGGAATGTGGTGAGAAAAGGGGTGTGAGAAGGTTTTGGTGAAACCAGAAGAGGCCTTTTGGGCCAACATGGTACAGAGTGTGGAATATATCGTCCATGCAGGTGGATGCCAGTGAAATCCACGCTGGGTCGTCCACTTTAAGTCCAGGCAGGAATAATGGCTCAGGCCAGGCTGGGAGCTATAGAACTGAGTTTGGAATGTCATCGAAACCTGACAGCAATACGCATCATTCCACAAGGTGTCTACTCTTATAACGTGTCCTTTCTGCCCTCAGTGTGAATTATATTAAATAGTTGGTCTGGCTGCTGGCCAAGATGGTTTGGGTCTTTGGGCTCATTCCACCTGGTCTCATGGCAATAATTTTTAAAATCACACATTACACTGAGTGCATTTGTGGATACATGTAGGAGGACTCATGGCTGGTGTTGATCATGCCTGTGGAGGCTAATCCCCTCAAAGACATGCCTGAAGCATGCTTGATGTTCAATAAATGTTTGGATAGTAAATTAAAATAAGCAATTATGCTTTCTTAGTAAAAGTCCATATTTGTCTCTATATGTAAATATGGGTGGAAAAATATTGGCCAGTCTATATGCGCTGAATGATAGAAGCTGCTTAATTTTTAAACCTTTTCCTTTTTACCTTTCTGTATTGCCTACATTGTGTCTCTATATGTAAATATGGGTGGAAAAATATTGGCCAGTCTATATGCGCTGGATGATAGAAGCTGCTTAATTTTTAAACCTTTTCCTTTTTACCTTTCTGTATTGCCTACATTGTTTTCCATGTTGAAAGCATAACATTTATTTATTTGTCTTCTTTGTTGAATGTCCAGTCACCTGGGAGCTTTAGTTAAAAAAACCCTGAAAATCTAGTAAAATAAATACCATAGAACCACACAGAACAAAGGCATGCAAATTGCCTTTTCATTCATATTGTTTCTTTAATTTTCCATGTAGTTTATTTTAAAAACGACACACTGAAATGTGCACGGACTATGACCCATGCATATATGAAAGCATTGTTTTATAACCTGAAAAAAACTTCGGCGATATTTTCGTTTTTAAAAGGTGAGAAAATGAAAGGATTAGCCAGAGAAAATGACAGTCTCTCTCTGTGGAAATTTCAGCTGGAAGCAAATCTTGAATCAGCAGCGTGCGGATCACAGATGCACCTCACAGCCAGCGTGTGCATGTTGTGTTTCAGTAAATGGTTCGTGCGAATTGCTGCCTGGGCTCTGTGTTGCTCTCTTCCTGCTCACTTCTCTGTGTTCCACAGCCCCTTCCTCCCTCCTGAGTGTCCCCTTCTCTCCTCACCACCTTTTCCAGGTCACACCAGTTCCTCCCAGGGTCACTGCAGCCATCTGGTCCCCCAGCCCTTGACTGTGGAGCTCCCTACAGCTCCGAGCCACTCCTGCTGGTGCTGAGGCTCTGCACTAAACACCCTGGCCCTGTGCGCTATGGCCCAGGTCCAGCGCAGCTGTCGGGTCCTGATCTTGGCAGACCCAGTCCCTCTCCTGGCATAGCGTTGGCCTTTAATCTCAGCAGTGATTTAAACTTACAACTCGACTTTCAACCACCGGGTCCAGCAGAACCACAGGCCATGGACGTTGAGTCACCTTGTGTGATTTTCTTTCTCATGTGGGATGAAGGCCACGGTCTTATGGGTTCTGTGTGGGCCACATTTTGCAGCATCTATGTGCTTTGTGGATGGCTTCGAGTGATCTGAATGATCACATGAGGGTGGGGGCAAGAAGTCAGGAAGGGATGATCACAGTGGGCAGGATGCTCTGACCATGAGACCTGTAGGCATCCCAAGGGTCAGGTGCAATGGGAGGAAGAAGCAGAAAGAGCCACATGTGGACATGGGATTGGGTGGGGGAAGGCCCGACAGTGGATCCAGGAATGCTCTTCCTGCAGGTAACACTGCCCTCAGGAGAGGCTATGGGGCACAGGCTGAGGCGCAGAGTCTGGGCGTGGGGGAAGGAGGCGTTAGCCAGAGTTTGGTTGACATGCGTTGTGTCCTGATGGATCCATGGGGACAAGCAGTTCAGCTCATCACCAATGAGGCAAAGATTGGGAACTTGGAGGGGCCATGCCTGGCCTTGCCTGGCCTTGCCACCCATGAACATGGATGGGGCATCCGTGAGACTCACCCAGGTCACGTGGGGATGGGGATCTTGCCAGGGAGCCACTTCCAGGACACAGAGGGTGGGAGGTTTCTTAACCTTTGCTGTTATGCAGCTCAGAAGCACAGTGTCTGGGTCACAGCTACCACACAGTTCCCTTCCTGTCTTGAATCTTTGGAAACGAGACTTTTTAGTGACTCCCAGGTCATTCAGTCTTTGAGGGGCCAGCATTGTAAACCTAAATGCCTGCAGGGCCTGGCAGATACAATACTGGAGTGAAAGAGCCTGGTGTCTGCCACACATGGAAGAGTCTTCCACCACCAATGAAGCACACTCTCTCTTATTTTTCTCAAACCATGTAACCTTTCTGCTTCCATCTTAACATTTCTGTTTACATTTTATTTATTTATTTAATACGTTTTATTGTGTATATTTAAGGTACACAACATGCTGTTATGAGATACTTATACATAGTCAAATGGTTACTACGGTAAAATAAATGAATATATCTGGGACCTAGGGACCTAGATATAAACATTCATTCTCTTCTTAAATCTATGAGTGCTATAATGTTCTGTTACTATTAACAGAGCAGAGCTGGTGTAACGATAGGTGGCCTGACATTTGCCTCGATGGCTGGGAGACAAGAAAAGACTATGCCATTTGGGAAGGTTGCCAGATCTCATTTTTTTCAAGAGAAACCAGAAATTTTGATTTCTGTACCTATCTTGTAAGTTTTAAAAGTTGGCAAAGAATGCATATAAACAACGAAAAACGTGGAGGCCAGCACCTGTGCAGGTGTATGGAGTGCAGCTGCGAGCCCCCTCCAGCTGTGGGACACGTGGCTCCCCTGGGCACGGCTCACTCGTTTCTCTCCAGAGCTGTGGGCTCGTCCCCACCACTCAGAGCTCTGATGCCCTCAGGGCGCCTGCCGGACTTAGTCACCAGCATTCTACCTATATTTGGGGAGATAAAGGAACAGACAAAGCTTTATTTCCATTTGAGAATCATCTTTTCTCACTCCCCAGGGCTGAAATAATTTTTATCTGCCATGGTGATGTACAGTTTCTCCCCAAGTCCCCTAGAAGAGTGATTGAGGGAGGATGGAGACCCCCACGCTGTGGCCATGGAGAGCAGCGCACAGCTTCCTCCGGAGGCCCCTCCTGGTTCCTGGGTGCTGTTCCTAAGCACCTCCAGAGGCAGAGTCCTGGTGTGTGGACAGTCAAAGGGAGGGTCAGGCTGTGATGCCATGCCGGGGGGTTCAAACATAGCCCGACAAAGTCTGGAAAGGAAGGGACCAAGTGACGCAGCGTGAGATTTGCAAACACCACCCCTGCATGAGTTTCCTCGGCAGCCATAGCAAGTTACCACAACCGGGGGGCTTAAAGCAACAGAAATGTGTCCTCTCACAGTCTGGAGGCCAGAAGTCCTAAATCAAGGTGTGGCAGGGCCAGGTTCCCTCTGAAGGCTCTAGGGGAGGGTGCTTCCCGCCTCTTCCAGCTTCCTGTGGTTGCCAGCTACCCTTGATGTGCCGTGGTTGTGGTCACACCACTTCAAACTTTGCCTCCATCATTAGGAAGGCTCTAGGGGAGGGTGCTTCCCGCCTCTTCCAGCTTCCTGTGGTTGCAAGCTACCCTTGATGTGCCGTGGTTGTGGTCACACCACTTCAAACTTTGCCTCCATCATTAGGTGGCCTTTCCTCTATCTCTTTGTGTTCTTTTCTGTCTCTTATAAGGACGCTCTCATTAGATTAGGGCCCACCCTAATCCAGGATGATATCATTTCTATGCTCACCTGATCACATCTGCAAAGACCCGGTTTCCAAATAGGGCCACGTATATTTTGGGAGAGGGGGATACTATTGGACCTACTACAACCACATCTTACGATGCATTAACTAAACATAATACATCTCTGAAATAATTATGCAAATAATAGGACCGTTGGTTTTTTTAAAAAGAATGATTTACTTCTACAAATTTTCGGGACAAATCTTTTGCTTATAGCAGGGGATACTTGTAGCTGAAAGAAAAAATTGGGTTTGACCAGTCATAATTGGCACTTCAGATTCCTGTGGGAAAGGATTCTCCTTGTTTGAACATGGCTTTGGTGGATGGGTCTCTTATACATAAACTATTATCAGGAGCAAGATGCTGTCTTAGAGGAAGGGACTGGGCACTGCCTTTTGATGGCTGAGTACCCGGACTAGTCCTTACATCTCAAAGCTTCTGTTCACTCATTCACAAATTGACAAAGAAAATTCCATCGTCTTCCCATCACAGTATGCATTCTATTTCTAATGTGATTTTAATCTTTTGGAAGATCAGGTTTTATAGCATGTAGCTATTTTTCAACATTTATTTTTTAGCACTCAGCAACAGAAACTTTTATCAAACACCCCTGGTGAGCAATGCATTGTGCAGATTTAAGTTGTTCACTTGCACAAGCTGCATTGATGTTAGTTAGGTTAATGTCAGAGGCAGTAAAAATCCTGGAATTCTGGGGCTCGGCACGGTGAGTTTATTTCCCCCACCCATGAAGGTGCAGTGGTCAGGAGGCAGTTTTTCCATGCTGTCATTCAGGAACCCAGGCTTCTTCCACCTTGTGGCTCCCGAATCCCCCTGGATCTAGCTGGCCACGGGGGAGGAGGAAGTAGAACAGGCTCACCTGGATTCAGAGTGAGACACAGCCTTTCCACCCACTGGATTGGGCGTGAGAGCTGGGAAGGTGGTCTCAGGGCTGGTGGGTAGCCACCACCCAGCAGCAACTCCATACTATGGAACTGGGACCCCGGATTTATGGGGGGGCAGTGAGATCTGTCTGCCACATGTGTAGATAGAAGAAATACCAGCTTAAGGCTATGATGTGAGGGCTGTGTTAAAGAAAAAGAATTATTATATGGCTGACGTCTTAATTATGAAAGCTAGTAATTAGTTTATATGACCTTTGGTTCACCTTAACGTGTTGCTTAAACTTGGCTTACTAATGTGAAATGTGCAATTGATTTTTAAAAATCAAAAACATGTTCATAGAAACTGAAAATAGAATAGAGGTAACCAGGGCCTAG
This sequence comes from Galeopterus variegatus, assembly GCF_000696425.1. NCBI lineage: Eukaryota > Metazoa > Chordata > Mammalia > Dermoptera > Cynocephalidae > Galeopterus > Galeopterus variegatus. The sequence goes on from NW_007731730.1 coordinate 94,303, forward strand.
GGGAGCAGGAATGGGAGTTATTGCTTAATGGGTTCAGAACTTCTGTTTGGGGTGATGAAAAAGTTCTGGAACTAGATGGAGGGGATGGCTCCACAACATTGTAAATATTCTTAATACTACCAAGTCATTCACTTGTTAAAATGTTATGTTCTGTATAGTTACCACAAAAAATATTTGTAAATGAACATGTATTTTTTTTATTTATTCATATCCTTAGAAATAAGCCTTGATAAGTATGGGAAGCTGCTGCTACAGAATTTATTAATTATTGTTTGTCTTTGGAAACATTTAGCTTTGGGGCTTAAGATTTCTCTTTCACCTTTGGTGTCCTTATGCCCATTGTTAATTATTAGCAAAGCATGCATGAAGAATGTACTCTAGATGCTACAGAGATAAGCGTTACTTCACAAAAGCTAAGGTTGCTCCAGGGTTCAGGTATGGAAGTAGATTAAAAAAAATATTTCTTTTAAAAGTTAATATATCATACAGTATAAATTTATACAGCACAGAAAGATATATGGTGAAAACTCTCTCCCTCCCACCTCAGAGTCCTCCTAGGCAAGGGTTTCTCAGCCTCAGCAATATTGACATTTGGGGCAGGGTCATTCTTTGTTGTGGGGATGGGGGGGCTATTGCACTCAGTGTGGGACATTTAGCAGCGTCCTTGGCCCCTACCCACCAGGTGCCACTAGCATCCTACCCACTCCCCAGTTGTAATAAGCAAAAATACCACCAGACATTGCGAAATGTCTGTGGCAGTGGGGAAGGGAGGCAAATCTGCCTTCCACTGAGAGCCATTGTCCTAGAGCACTGAGGCCAGTCTTCCTTGTTTATCTGAGAGGGTGCCTATGCGTGCACACGTGGCTGTGTCTCTCTATGTGATCATGTTTAGCTTTTCTCACTGCACGGCTGACCTCAGAAATCATTCCTTCGTGTGCAGACCAGCCTACCTCCTTTTCAAAGGAGCTTAGCAGCCTGGTGTTCTGTTGATAGACACGCGGCTCTTAGAAGTAAAGTCATCATGAACACAATTTCGTGTTGTGTTAGAACCCTTGCAGGATTCCTGGAGGAGGATTTGTAGGGTCAAGGGATATTAGCATTTTGAGTTTTGGGAGATATTTGGGCAAATCTGCCTTCCACTGAGAGCCATTGTCCTAGAGCACTGAGGTCAGTCTTCCTTGTTTATCTGAGAGGGTGCCTATGTGTGCACACGTGGCTGTGTCTCTCTATGTGATCATGTTTAGCTTTTCTCACTGCACGGCTGACCTCAGAAATCATTCCTACGTGTGCAGACCAGCCTACCTCCTTTTCAAAGGAGCTTAGCAGCCTGGTGTTCTGTTGATAGACACGCGGCTCTTAGAGGTAAAGTCATCATGAACACAATTTCGTGTTGTGTTAGAACCCTTGCAGGATTCCTGGAGGAGGATTTGTAGGGTCAAGGGATATTAGCATTTTGAGTTTTGGGAGATATTTCCCAGGAACTCTCCCAGGAGGTTGGGCTGGTTTTTTCTTCCTCCAACAACACGCAAGAGCTCCTGTTTCCACTTGCGGTATATTATCTTCATAATCACACTTAACGATCCTTGCTTGTGGCAGGTGAACAGAGGGAAACTCATTCTTACATGTTTACAGTTGACCCTTGAACAACGTGGAGGTTCGGAGTCCTGCCCCACCCTCCTGTGCAGTCAAAACTTCTTGTATAACTTTTGACTCATAGCCTACTGCTGACTGGAAGCCTTACCCATAACATAAACTGTCGATTAATACATATTTTGCATGTTATATGTATCATATACTGAATTCTTAAAATAAAGCAAGCTAAGGAAAAGAAAATGTTATTAAGAAAATAGTAAGCAAGAGAAAATACATTTAAAAAACATTTAAACATATTGAAAAAATCAGCGTGTAAGTGGACCCGTGTAGTTCAAACTGTGTTGTTCAATGATATTTCTTTTACTTTAAAAAAAGTCTTGTCTAACTCATGTTTAAAAGTTATATATGTCTTTTTTCCCCGAAAATATGGATTTGGGGGAAGGGTAAAGTATTTTTCTGTAGAGTATTTATTTTTTAAAGTATAGCATACATAAAGAGAAAAGTCTTGTCTAACTCATGTTTAAAAGTTATATATGTCTTTTTTCCCCGAAAATATGGATTTTGGGGAAGGGTAAAGTATTTTTCTGTAGAGTATTTATTTTTTAAAGTATAGCATACATAAAGAAAAGGGCATAAGTATAATCATCCAACTTGACGAAATCTTGCAAAGTGAATATGCCCTGTCACCAACATGCAGGTGAAGAGCGGGATGTCACATACCCTCAAAAGCCCCTCACACCCTGCAGCCAGCTCCCCCCAAGAGTAGCCACCCTTGATTTCTAGCACAATGCATCAGTTTTCTTGTGGAAACATGGATTTTTAAAAACATGATTGTGAGATGAACGGTTTCTCTAAGAGAAAAGAAACTGTTTCCCATTAATTAATGGGTTGTGGGTTATGTCCTGTCCTTTGAATAAGTGGTTTTCCAGACACAGACTCATGGGGCTGGAGACCTTTTTCATACCAGGTCGTGTACTGCATAAAGTGGAATTAGACACATCAGTGGAGCCGAAGTCCCAGCCTTCCTGGTGATAAATGTGCCCTTTCCTCATTGCTTAAGAGGGGCAGGTGTTCATTAGTCTGCATTCCCTAAAACAAACAAACAACAAACAATAGTTTATCATTCTCCCATATTCCATAATCCTTCTGTTATTTCTTGTTGGGAAATGGTCAGGTCAGCTTTTTTTATATTGAGGTAAAATTCACATAATGTGAAGCTAGCCATTCTCAAGAGTCCGATTCTGTGTACATTCACAATGTTGTGCAAACATCACCACCATCTAGATATTTTTTATCACCCCTAAAGGAAACCCTGTGTCCGTGGTTAGGCACTCCCCGTTCCCCTTCCCCCAGGCCTGGCGACCACTCCTCTGCATTCTGACTCTGCAGATTTGCCTGTTTCACCTCCTAACCTGCCTGTGTGTCTATAGTGTTTATAAAGTCACAGGGTACTCTGCCCATTTGTGGAGGGAGTCGTTGTGTTCACTGCAGGGAGCTGAGCAGCTTCCCTGGATTCTACTCACCAGATGCCAGTAGCACCCCTCCCCCCAGTTGTGACAACCAAAAAAGTCTCTGGACATTGCCCATTGTCCCCTGGGGGTCACAATCCCCTTTTGGTTGAAAACCACTGATCTAGACTATATTTTAAAATTGGCGTTTATGGAGGCATAATTTACATATAGTAAAATTTACCCTTTCTTGTTATACAGTCTTGTGAGTTTTGACAAATGCACACAGTCATATAACCTCGAATATAATCAAGGTACAGGATATTCCCGTTTCACCTAAAAGTTCCCTCCTGCCCCTTTGTGGTCAATTCCCTCCCCCAATCCCCAGCCTTGGCAAGCACTGAAGTGTCTTCTGTGGTGTGTGGCCTTCCCTGCAAGCCACATGCGTGGTTACCTGCACAGAGCCTCGGGGTCTGATTCCTACACTTCTCACAGCACCTTTGAGATCCATCCACGATTCCGGGAATATCAGTTTGTTTCTTTTCATAGCTGAGTAATATTCCATTGTATGGATGCACCACAGAGTTTTGTAAAATCCATCCCCCAGTTGAGGGACATTTAGGCTATTTCCAATTTTTGGCAATTATGAATAAAGCCACTAAAAAAATTTATATACAGGTTTTTGTGTGAAAGTCTGTCTTAGTCCATTTGGCTATAACAAAATACCATAGACTGGGTGGCTTATAAATGATAGAAATTTATTTCTCACAGTTCTGGAGGCTGGAAGTGCAGGATGAAGGTGTGGCAGATTCAGTGTCTGCTGAGGACCAGCTTCCTGGTTCACAATGGCACCTTCTCCCTGTGTCCTCACGTGGTGGGAGGGGAGAACTGTGGTCTCTTTGGCCGCTTATAAGGGCACTAATCTATGGGCTGGTGGTGGGTGGCATTGGGTAGAAGAATGAGAAGCTTGTCATTCCTGAGGGCCTGCCTGACCAAACCTACCTGCATCAAAACAGGCAGCCAGGGTGTGGCGTCCAGTAGCTGGTGTCTTTGGATCAGTGGCGTATTCTCAGAACTTTGCTCCTTCTCTACAAAACGGGTGTAATCATCTCAACCCATTGAAATGATTGAATGAGAACATAGGTAAAAAGTCTACCACATGCCCATCCACTGACAAACAGGTAAATAAAACATGAATGTGGTTCATCATGTTTTGAATGAATGGGATATGATTCAGCCATAAAAAGGAATGAAGCACTGATTTATGCTACAATGTGGATGAACCTTGAACACATCGTGTAAGTGAAAGAAGCCAGACACAGAAGTGTGTGATTCCATTTATATGAAATGTTCAGAACAGGCAAATCCATAGAGACAGAAAGCAGATCAGTGGTCACCAGGGGCTGGAGGGAAGGGAGCCAGGGAGTGACTGCTTATGGGTACGGGGTTTCCATTTGGGATGATGAAAAAGTTTTAGAACTAGACAAAGGTGATGTTTGCACAATATTGTGAACATACTAAATGTTCTCTATTGCACACTTTAAAATGTTTTAAATAGTCAATTTTATGTTTTGCATATTTTACTCTAATTTAAAAATAGTCCACTAGAGCAGTAACAAACCATGTTAGAGATGGGTATGATGATGTTGGGGATGTATCACCCTCATTCCTGGCTAGCCCAGACTTGCAGATTGGTCTGGATGCCGAGGTCACAGAGGTGCTCCTGCCATCTGGCTCTGTCCTCTGGGCAGTGGCCATGCTTTGCACAGCAGCATCCTCATGCACTCTGGTTCTGTGAATGCAATTCCAGCTTTTATGCAACGACCTTTTGTCTTGGTGTGAAGCTGGGTTTCTGTCGGGACTTGCTCACAGGCTTTCCGTAGCAAGTCCTCCTGCTTTTCCTTCCACACCTCAGTGGGCCACTGAAGTGTGGAGCTTCCCAGCCTCTGGAGGGCAGGGAGTTGGTGGGCCATTTGGGAACTATTCTAGCATGTCTGGAGAGGTGACAAGAGTCATCGAGGCCTCAGCTTCCTTAACGCCAGCTTGAAGTTTGGTTTTGGGGTGTCAGTCATTTGTTTAGGGTTTCACCAAATGGGCTTTTGGCTTCTTTATGCCTAAGACAGGTTGATGGGGTGGCATCGCCCAGGGAGTTTGACAGCCAGTCCCAGACACAGGATTAGGAAGGCAGGTAGAGCACAGCCCTGAGTTGAATGCCAGGCTGGGTTCCCTCCTCTGCCTGCAGCGGTTCCTGAGTTGACTGGGAACCTGACAGGGAGCAGCAGCTTTGTGGATGTTCTACCAATGTAGCCCCAGTCACGTTCCCCTATCGAGGTCAGGAGCAATGAAGCTTAGTCCCCTGAGTGGGAGCTATTCCTTTGAGGCATCTGGTGTCCCTCTTCTGATACAGACTGTCCTGTTTCTTGGGGGCTTCCTTTGTTTCCCTGAGAGCAGCACCAGTTCCAAAGTGAGAAGGTGGAGATGACTTAGAATGGCCTCTTAGGGAATGAAGGTGTATGGGAAGGGGAAAATGTGCAGGTCAGAAAGTGTCAATCTCAACGCCCTGATAAGACCTGCAGACATGTTGCATTTTCAATTTTGAATCAGTTGCCAGTGTTAAAAACCAAAAGCACAAAAATTTCCTATGATATTCCAGATTTCTGACAGCTCTTTGGAAAAAAATAAAAAAAAACAAGTATTAGAATCTCCGGCAACACTCATCCTGCTCCAGAGTGACTGCAGTCAGCTTGCGTAAAGGAGCCACTGTTCTTCGGTTTCCACGGCCCCCATCTGCCTGCTTTATCGGTCCTCACCACCTGCCTGCCCACTGCTGGCCTCTGTGTTTCCGGCCCTGGGTGTAGGTTTTACTGTTAAAATCCTAAGTTCTGGATTTTGCTTAGTTGGCAACAGGGGCAAACCATTTAAGCCCTGTGCTTCAGTTTCCCATCTGCAAAAGGAGCTACTGCAAGACCGTTCCGGGAGGTGCAGAGTCCTGAGGGGGTTTGACGGTGCTTGGGAAAGGGGCAGCTGTGTCAGGAAATGTAAGGTTTGGCTCTTCCAAAGTATGTGAACCTGAGCTGAGTTCACCCCACCCATTGGACATGGTGTGCAGCCACCCTCAGACTTGCTGATGGAAAACGATTTCTTATTTCCATAAATAATCCTGCCAAGAGAGTGATTTAATTGATTTAATGAGTCGTATTGTGAGAATCAGACCTGGCCAAGAGCACATGTTTATTTCTGTCTCCATCTGTGGAAATTTCCTTGGAATGAGAGCAGTGCCTTTTTAGGGAGAGACTGGTGGGTTGCAAAGGCATTATCTCAGCCCTCTTGCAGCGTTGACTGAGACTTGGCGGTGCATTCTGAGTTGTCCAACCATCACTAATCTGTGGAATTTTAAGCTTCCACTGGAGGTGGGAAATGTAAGAATGTGGCTTTTTTTCCACCCTGAAATCATATCACATCATGTCTCGAATTATGTCCAAGAACAAATAGCAAAGATGCTGGCCTATTGACCAGCATGTGACAGAAGTCATGTGATTCGATCGACAGTAAGTGATTTTCTTCTCAGTGGCATTTTTGCATCAGACTTTGTCATCTGCTGCATCCTTCAGTATTGTATCATCTTTGCTGGCACCTAGCGAAGGCCGTTCAGGCATTCACTCTCTCATTCACTAAACCAGTGTTTCTCAGTGGTGATTTGCCCAGAGAGCACATTTGGCAATGTCCAGAGAAGTTTTAGTTATCACAACTGGCAGGTGGGGGAGAGGCGGTGTGCTGCTGGCATCCAGGTGGCAGAAGCCAGGGGTGCTGCTAGACATCCTACAATGCATAGGAAAACCCTGTGCAACAAATAATTACTCAGCCCAGAGTTTAAGTAGTGTTGAGGCTGAGAAACCCTGCATTGAGCGAATGTTCAGGAGTGCGTTGTTTTTCACAGGCACTATTCTAGGCATTGGGGATAAGGTGGTGAATACCACAGAGAATGTCCCCATTCTCATGGAGCATATGTCCTAATGGGGGGGGGGTAGAGGAGGACAGACAGTCAATAAACTAACAAGATAATTTTAGTTTGTGCACCAAGGAAAATGAATCAGATTAACAGGGCAGAGATGACTGGAGGGGAAAACAGGACAGAGTAGAAGTTAGGGATGTCCTCATGGGAGGAAATAGATCAGTTGGGAATTACATCATCTGAAAGTGAGAAAATGTGGTTCACCTTGGTTTAAACAAATGGGATTTAATTTCTCACTTATAAATCTGGAAGCAGGCAGCTGCTGACATTAATTCAGGGCCAGAATCTCTCGTTTTATTCCTCCCCCCCACCAAGATCACAGAATGGCTGCTTTTGCTCCAGCCATCACATCTGGTTGCTTGTGGTGAAAAAATGGCACCAGCCCCATCTAGCCCTCCTATCAGAAAAGTAGAAGCTCTCATAAAATGTTATTCCATAGACTTCTTATGAGCTAGTGGACAGTTCTATGACACATGGACAACCATAGCTGCGAGGGAGATTGGGAAAGTTAGCATTTACCCTTTCTAGCCTCTCTAGTGGAGGAAGGCATGGGGGAGGTATTGGGAAAGGGTATTGGGTCCACCAGCTTTATGGTGCTGGCCATGTGTGCCATTTAAGCTGAGATCTTAGTGAGAAGAAGGAACTGACCATCAGAACACCTGGGGGAAGGTTCTATCAGGGAGAGGGGCCAGCACATGCCAAGGCCTTGAGACTGGAGCTGGAAGAGAGAGATGAGTTTTGGTGCTGTTCATGAGAGTCCACATGACTGCTGCTCGCTAGATTCAAGTGAGAGAATACTCACACACTGGGAGCTGAAGGAAGATCTGCTTCTCTAGCAGCCTTGAGACTGGAGCTGGAAGAGAGAGATGAGTTTTGGTGCTGTTCATGAGAGTCCACATGACTGCTGCTCACTAGATTCAAGTGAGAGAATACTCACACACTGGGAGCTGAAGGAAGATCTGCTTCTCTAGCATCGCTAGAGCCCTGTATTAGTTTCCTGTGGCAAGAAATTGCCATGAACTGAGTGGCTTACCATGATAGTTCTGGAGGTCAGAAGTCTGAGGTCGGCATCCCTGGGCTGAAGTCTGGTTTTGGCAGGACTGTGCTCTCTCCAGAGGCTCTGGAGAGGACGTGCTCCCTGGGTGGTGGCTGCATCACTCCAGGCTCTGCCTCTGTGCTCACACAGCCTCCTCCTCCTCTGTCCATGTGCCTGTCTTCTCCTCTGCGTGTCTCTTGTAAGGACAGCAGTCACTGGGTTTGGGGCCTACCTCAATAATCCAGGACAATCTCCTTATCTCAAGATCCCCAACCTAATTATATCTGCCAAGTCCCTTTTCCTAAATAAAGTAGCATTGACAGGCTCCTTGAATTAGGACGCAGACATATCTTTATGAGGGCCAGCATTCAACCCACCGAAGACATAAGTATAGGCATTTGAAGAAAGTGCTTGTACCTTCTGAATGGTTTTTATAGTCAGTGTCTACACTGTTCAGAAGGAGGAATCCTATTAAACTTTAAGAGGTTATTTCTACCACTGGCATTGGGTAAGACTTCCAGTATTCCTGATATATCTTTCTTTGGATCTTATGTTTTTATGTCTAACCTAATATTCCAGTTTTTAAACCTGTTCATTACATATTTATTGAGCACCTCTATGTGTGCATCGTGTTGTGAACACCACCCCATCAGCCCAAGCACAAATCCCCTGCCCTGTTATTGTCTTGGCACTTCTTGCCTCTGTGCCTTGGTTTAGGCTGTTCCCCATCTAGAATGCTGTTCCCTCTTGTCTTCATCAGCTTTCATCCCACAAGTCCTCCCAGATCCAGCCACAGTGCCTCCTCCTTCACCACAGCAACCTTCAGGCACATGAGGGGGCACAGACCATCTGCTGTTTCTCTCGTGTGTGCTCTGGAGCCATGCAGTGTGGTTTCCAATCCCAGATCTTTATCTCTCTGAGACACGGATTCCATGTCTGTAAAATTAGGATAGTAAGGAAGACCTAGCACATACGTTGTTGGTGGGGACTAGACGAGATGTCGTTTGAAAAGCCTTTACCCAGTGCCTTGTGTGTTGGAAGCTTAAAGTGTTAGAAAATAATATTACCGCCACCTTCATTTTAGAACTGTGCCGAAATGCAATTCCAGCACTAACTACCACAAGTGAGGTCCAGTTCCACAGGTGAAGGGCACAGTCCCCCAAGAGTCCCCCTTCATTGCAGACACCAGACACAGCTCCAGCGTTCCCAGGCCACTTGTGCTTCTGACTGACTAGCCACAAATCTGGGGAGTTCCCACCACCAACTCAGGTCTGATAATTCACTAGAGCGATTCACAGGAAAGTGCTTTATTTGTTAGTTTTATTGCAAAGGACACAAATCAGGATCTGACAAATGAAGAGACACACAGGGCAAGGTTGGGGAGGGTCCCAAACATGAGGTTCCTGTGTCCTCAAGACACCCCACCCTCCTAGTCTGTCCCTGGCAAGGAAGCTGCCCTGGGCTCTGAGTCAGTTCTCACTGGGGATTTGTTACGCAGGTGTGGTTGATGGGATCATGGCCCATGGGGGTGAACTCCGTTCCTAGTCCTCTCCCTCACAGGAGCCTCAGGGGAGCCTCACGGGAGTGGGGCTCATCTCACCAGGATCAGACAACCCCCCTACAATCACAGGGTCAGCCCCTATCCTGCAGTCATGTACAGGCCCTCCAAGACCCCCTCATTTGCATAAGCTCAGGTGTGGTTCAGGGGGCTCCCTATGAAGCACAAAGGCACATTCACCACTTAGGAAAATCCAGGGGCTTAGAGCTCCTTCCCAGGACAAGCCACAGGCCAGCCACATTCCTTATGACACAGCAGTAGCTTTGCACTTTCTAATTTTGTGTTTATCCTTCTGGGCCTGGCCTCCCCTCTCCTTTGCCCTGCTCTGTGCCCAGCAGGCTGACTCCTGCATTCTGGCTTCCAGGGTCTGGGCTGGAGGACAGTGGGTTAACTCTTCCCTCCCTGCTAGAGGCTCCATCCCTTTCCCAAGCCCACAGCATCTGCCTGTGGCCCTCTCCCACTGATGTGGTTGACGTCCTTGGGCTGTGGTCACTACTCGCTCTCTTTCCTCTTTTGGCATGGGGTGGGCTTCCAGGTGCTGCTGGCACAAGGGAACTCTACCACCTTTTTGATCCCTGTACCCTGCCCCCAACTCTGTCAACAATTCCTCTATTCAACTCTCTCCAAATTACCCAATTTAAGTGAGCCATCTGTTTCCAGCCAGGATAAGATACAGTCTGTAAAGCCACTTTTTTCCTCTGAAAGACAGGAGCATTCGCTCACTCTTCTCTCTCCCTTCCTTCCTTCCTCTCTCCTTCTCTTCCTCCCCCTCCTTTGTTCTTTTCTTGCTTCTTTCGACAAACACTTATCTTAAGTGATTACTATGTGCCAGGGTCTGTGTTAGGTGCTGGGAACACCTGTCTCTTCTATGTAGAACTCATAGAAGGATTAGATAATAGTGAAACTACTATCCAAAGTTTTGGTCCAAGACACCAAATTATCAACCATACCCAATGCATCCACACAGCAGATAGTAGTCAAACTGGGATGCATCGGGTATGATTGATAATTTAGTATCTTGGACCACAACTTTGTCTTGCAAAAGTAGTCCTGCCTTTAGAAAGATATATGTGTATTTTTGAGCATTAGAATAAAGACGAAGAATAGTGCTTGGTGCCCTTGTGTTGCTGAGTGGCCCGTGAGCAACATTTGGTTGGCAGATGAAGAGAGTTTTCTTTTTTTTTTTTTTTCCTTTTTTTGTCTTTTTTCGTGTCCGGCAACAGATCGCAACCCTCAGTGTCGCGCCCGTACCGGACCGGGACCAGCAACGGGATTGCAACCCTCGGTGTTGCCCCCACACCTCGCTCAGCCAGTGAGCGGGAACTGGTCTGTATGTGGGATCCAAACCCTCGGCGGGAGCGCCGCCGCACTCCCAAGTGGCGCACTGTAGCAGTGCGCCACCGGGCCGGCCCATGAAGAGGGGTTTCTGATCAGTGTCTGGAGACGAGGGGTGGACCTCATTTCGGGACCTCTTCTCACAAACGTGCTGCTTTCACAGCCCCAGTGGAGTCTTGATAAAAAAGCGATTGGCTGTGTGTGCCTCTGTGCTCATTTGTTTTAAGGCCTTTAGTATCAATTTTATAAAGAAGTGGGTATTTTTTGATAACTTTTTATTTTGATATAATTTCAAATTCACAAAAAAATTGCAAGAATAGATCCCATACATCTGTATTGCAAGAATACATCACAACATTTATTAGTTGGTTTATTCTCTGTAAGGAAGAGCTTTCTCCTTTCCCGCACCCCCATTTATATATTTATATTTACTCATATCAATATGTATCGATGGATTATTATTTTATTCCTTTCCAAGCCTTTGTGTACTTTGCACAATAAGACGCTCTAGAATCATCTTGTATTTTCTCTGCCCTAGCCCTGGAATGAGATGTTTCTTGAAGGAGCCTTGTTATTTCAGTGGAGAATGATATTTAGAAACCAAGATCTGGGGGGTGTGATGTGCTCATTATGCCTGGGGTGTCACTACCTCCAGGACATTGCAGCACCCAGGATGGCGAGGGATATATATGTATGTGTTTCTTTTTTTTTCCTTTTTGTCTTTTTTACTGACCAGTAACGGGATTGCAACCCTCGGTGTTGTGCCCGCACCGTGCTCAGCCAGTGAGCGGGAACCGGTCTCCACATGGTATCCGAACCCTCAGCGGGAGCGCTGCCACACTCCCAAGTGGTGCACTCTCCAGTGCACCACTGGGCCGGCCCTATATGTATGTGTTTCTTTTTTTTTCCTTTTTGTCTTTTTTACTGACCAGTAACGGGATTGCAACCCTCGGTGTTGTGCCCGCACCGTGCTCAGCCAGTGAGCGGGAACCGGTCTCCACATGGTATCCGAACCCTCAGCGGGAGCGCTGCCACACTCCCAAGCGGTGCACTCTCCAGTGCACCACTGGGCCGGCCCTATATGTATGTGTTTCTATGTCTACTTCTATGTACAAATCTACCTGCACATCTATTTATCTCTATTTGATACTTTCAAATCTATTCTAACCCTGCAGGTTTCATTCTAGCTTCTCCTCTTTCCTCCAACTCCCTTCTCTAACAGTGGGAAAACTGGGTTCCATTTTATACAATATATGTATGTATCTGCTTCATTCTAGAAGAGAAAAAGCTCTACCAAGTAGGGATCAATATATTTTTTTTGTCTTTAGCCTGAGGGTACATAATCTGAGCACTGCATTTCTAAGTTACTTAGGAAACTGCCTCCCCACCCTGGATGTGGTTAAGCATGCATTTGAAATACAGTTCATCTCGTCTACCTCTAAACATTTTGAGGCCCCTTTTCCCATCATGTTGATTTTATTTTTTCTCTTTGAGTATGTGTATGGCAGCTAGCTCCCAGGAGGACCCCACTGCTCCCAGACCCTGGAACTTTCACCTGGACCACTTTTGTGACACCTTCCACACTGGACCACAGTACCCCTGTTGGTCACATGGACCAAAAACATCTTGGAAAAGAAATGGGCAGTCACATCCTAGATTAGATTATAAAAAGATGGCATCTTCCATCCTGGGTGTCTTACTCTGGGGAAAGCCACGTCTTGAGCAGATATATGGAGAAGCTCACACAGTGGGAACTTCTTGCCAACAGTGGATACCTCAGCCCCTCTAGAGATTGTGGTCCTGGCCAACAGATTGACCCCAGCTTCCTGAGGGACTGACCAGAGCCTTCTGGCCGCATTGCTTCTGGATTCCTGACCCTCAGAATCTGTATGAGATAGCAATGCTTGTTGTTTTAAGCTGCTGAATTTTGGAGGATTTTTTTTTACACTGTAATAGAGAGCTAGTACAACATGAAACATTAGGATGGTTCCAAGTCAGAACTCTGTGAAAAGGTATTCCTGGAGAAAGGTCACTTCTCCCCATCGCTGTGCTTCTTTCTGCCCTCCTCGCCTTTCCACCCTGTCCCTATGCATGTAGGAAGCTGATCCCATTCATTCTGGTTTATCCTCCCTGTGTTCCTTTATGCACACATGAGCATATGCATGTATACACAGTATTTTCTTACTTACCTTTAAAAAAAAACACCAAAGTAGCATGCTCCTAATAGTCTCCTGTACTTTGCCTTTGATTGTTTAACAATGTATCCTGTTCAATTAGACAGGAGGAATATGTTCAAGAGACTTATTGTACAACACGTTGACTATAGTCAACAACAATGTATTATATTCTTGAAAATTGCTGAGAGTAGATCTCAGTGTCCTCACCACACACAGACACACACACACACAAATGATGTATGTGTAAATTAGCCAGATTTAGCCACTTGGCAATGCATACATATTTCAAAACAATGTGTTGTACACAATAAATATATATATATTTTTGTCAGTTAAAAATAAATTAGAAATAACCCCAAGCCCATAATATACCCTGAAAATCACTCCACATCAGTTCATAAACATTTTTTCATTCTCATATCCTTCATGGTGTGCCTTGTGTGAAGGCACCAGAGTTTATTCAACCACTTTCCTACACAGGAGCATTTAGATGCTATGCAGTTATTAACAAAACTGCATGAATAACCTTATGTATATGTATTTTCACATCATTAAAGACAATTTTCATGTTGTCTTGAGGGTAAATTCTGAGAAGGGATTGCTGGGTCAAGAAGTAAATGCACATGTAGCTTCATTAGACGATCTCACAGAAAGCTTGTCCTGACTTGTACACCCACCTAGTGTGTCTGGGCTTGTCTGCTTCACAGAGCGTTGCTATGCTTGGTAATTTTTGCCAATTTGAGAGTATCTCAGTGTAGTTTAATTGGCATTTTTCTTATTATAGGTGATGTTGAACATCTTTTCATTTCTTTTTTTTTTTTTTTGGCTTTTTCCGTGTCCGGCAACGGATCGCAACCCTCAGTGTTGCCCNGCGCCGCCGCACTCCCAAGCGGCGCACTGTAGCAGTGCGCCACCGGGCCGGCCCATGAAGAGGGGTTTCTGATCAGTGTCTGGAGACGAGGGGTGGACCTCATTTCGGGACCTCTTCTCACAAACGTGCTGCTTTCACAGCCCCAGTGGAGTCTTGATAAAAAAGCGATTGGCTGTGTGTGCCTCTGTGCTCATTTGTTTTAAGGCCTTTAGTATCAATTTTATAAAGAAGTGGGTATTTTTTGATAACTTTTTATTTTGATATAATTTCAAATTCACAAAAAAATTGCAAGAATAGATCCCATACATCTGTATTGCAAGAATACATCACAACATTTATTAGTTGGTTTATTCTCTGTAAGGAAGAGCTTTCTCCTTTCCCGCACCCCCATTTATATATTTATATTTACTCATATCAATATGTATCGATGGATTATTATTTTATTCCTTTCCAAGCCTTTGTGTACTTTGCACAATAAGACGCTCTAGAATCATCTTGTATTTTCTCTGCCCTAGCCCTGGAATGAGATGTTTCTTGAAGGAGCCTTGTTATTTCAGTGGAGAATGATATTTAGAAACCAAGATCTGGGGGGTGTGATGTGCTCATTATGCCTGGGGTGTCACTACCTCCAGGACATTGCAGCACCCAGGATGGCGAGGGATATATATGTATGTGTTTCTTTTTTTTTCCTTTTTGTCTTTTTTACTGACCAGTAACGGGATTGCAACCCTCGGTGTTGTGCCCGCACCGTGCTCAGCCAGTGAGCGGGAACCGGTCTCCACATGGGATCCGAACCCTCAGCGGGAGCGCTGCCACACTCCCAAGCGGTGCACTCTCCAGTGCACCACTGGGCCGGCCCTATATGTATGTGTTTCTATGTCTACTTCTATGTACAAATCTACCTGCACATCTATTTATCTCTATTTGATACTTTCAAATCTATTCTAACCCTGCAGGTTTCATTCTAGCTTCTCCTCTTTCCTCCAACTCCCTTCTCTAACAGTGGGAAAACTGGGTTCCATTTTATACAATATATGTATGTATCTGCTTCATTCTAGAAGAGAAAAAGCTCTACCAAGTAGGGATCAATATATTTTTTTTGTCTTTAGCCTGAGGGTACATAATCTGAGCACTGCATTTCTAAGTTACTTAGGAAACTGCCTCCCCACCCTGGATGTGGTTAAGCATGCATTTGAAATACAGTTCATCTCGTCTACCTCTAAACATTTTGAGGCCCCTTTTCCCATCATGTTGATTTTATTTTTTCTCTTTGAGTATGTGTATGGCAGCTAGCTCCCAGGAGGACCCCACTGCTCCCAGACCCTGGAACTTTCACCTGGACCACTTTTGTGACACCTTCCACACTGGACCACAGTACCCCTGTTGGTCACATGGACCAAAAACATCTTGGAAAAGAAATGGGCAGTCACATCCTAGATTAGATTATAAAAAGATGGCATCTTCCATCCTGGGTGTCTTACTCTGGGGAAAGCCACGTCTTGAGCAGATATATGGAGAAGCTCACACAGTGGGAACTTCTTGCCAACAGTGGATACCTCAGCCCCTCTAGAGATTGTGGTCCTGGCCAACAGATTGACCCCAGCTTCCTGAGGGACTGACCAGAGCCTTCTGGCCGCATTGCTTCTGGATTCCTGACCCTCAGAATCTGTATGAGATAGCAATGCTTGTTGTTTTAAGCTGCTGAATTTTGGAGGATTTTTTTTTACACTGTAATAGAGAGCTAGTACAACATGAAACATTAGGATGGTTCCAAGTCAGAACTCTGTGAAAAGGTATTCCTGGAGAAAGGTCACTTCTCCCCATCGCTGTGCTTCTTTCTGCCCTCCTCGCCTTTCCACCCTGTCCCTATGCATGTAGGAAGCTGATCCCATTCATTCTGGTTTATCCTCCCTGTGTTCCTTTATGCACACATGAGCATATGCATGTATACACAGTATTTTCTTACTTACCTTTAAAAAAAAACACCAAAGTAGCATGCTCCTAATAGTCTCCTGTACTTTGCCTTTGATTGTTTAACAATGTATCCTGTTCAATTAGACAGGAGGAATATGTTCAAGAGACTTATTGTACAACACGTTGACTATAGTCAACAACAATGTATTATATTCTTGAAAATTGCTGAGAGTAGATCTCAGTGTCCTCACCACACACAGACACACACACACACACAAATGATGTATGTGTAAATTAGCCAGATTTAGCCACTTGGCAATGCATACATATTTCAAAACAATGTGTTGTACACAATAAATATATATATATTTTTGTCAGTTAAAAATAAATTAGAAATAACCCCAAGCCCATAATATACCCTGAAAATCACTCCACATCAGTTCATAAACATTTTTTCATTCTCATATCCTTCATGGTGTGCCTTGTGTGAAGGCACCAGAGTTTATTCAACCACTTTCCTACACAGGAGCATTTAGATGCTATGCAGTTATTAACAAAACTGCATGAATAACCTTATGTATATGTATTTTCACATCATTAAAGACAATTTTCATGTTGTCTTGAGGGTAAATTCTGAGAAGGGATTGCTGGGTCAAGAAGTAAATGCACATGTAGCTTCATTAGACGATCTCACAGAAAGCTTGTCCTGACTTGTACACCCACCTAGTGTGTCTGGGCTTGTCTGCTTCACAGAGCGTTGCTATGCTTGGTAATTTTTGCCAATTTGAGAGTATCTCAGTGTAGTTTAATTGGCATTTTTCTTATTATAGGTGATGTTGAACATCTTTTCATTTCTTTTTTTTTTTTTTGGCTTTTTCCGTGTCCGGCAACGGATCGCAACCCTCAGTGTTGCCCCCGTACCGGACCGGGGACCGGCAACGGGATCGCAACCCTTGGCGTTGCTCCCGCACCTCGCTCAGCCAGTGAGCGGGAACCGGTCTGTACATGGGATCCCAACCCTTGGGCGGGAGCGCCGCCGCGCTTCCCAAGCGGCGCACTATCCAGTGCGCCACCGGGCTGGCCCCTTTTCATTTCTTGAGGGACATTTTTATATCTTTTTTGGGGTGAATTATCTGTTTATGTATCTGACACTTTTAACTTCTTTTATAAATCTAATTTGCAATCTCTTAGTTGTTTCTCTGCCTGTTTTCAATGGGAAAAGGCAATTTTAAAGAATAAAAACTTTCTGCCTTCTGAACTTCCCTAATTGAAGTTACTTTTTGTCTTGGCCAGGCATGTGGGTTTAAATCCATCAGAAGCCAGGAATTCTGTCAACAGGTGCCTCATGGCTGTCCCAGGCTGTCACACTGTGCTCTGGCAGGGCCATCTCTCCTCTCTGCCTCCAGGATGGCCGTGGTGTCCTCTGAGCAGGGGAGCAGCAGGAGCGGAGGGAGATGGAGCCTGCAGAGAGCACCGTTCATTCTGATGTAGTTTGGATCTGTTGTCCCCCTAAAGCTTGTGCTGAAATCTGATCTCCAATGTGGCAGTGTTGGGAGATGTTTGGGTCATGGGGGTGGATCCCTCATGAATAGATTAATACCCTCCCTGGGGGTGTAGTGAGTTCTCACTCTATTAGTTCCACTGAGAGCTGGTTGCTTGAAGGACCCTGGCACCTCACCATGTAACCTCCTTGCACCTGCTGGCTGCCTGCTGCCTTCCACCATGAGTAGAAGCAGCCTGAGTCTTGCGCCAGATGCAGCTGTCCCAGAATCATGAGCCAAAAAACCTCTTCTCTTTATAAATTACCCAGTCTCAGGTTGTTCTGTTGTAGCAACACGAAATGGACTAAGACAACCTCCAAGTAGGTAAGACCGTATTATTGTGGTCCTGCAAAGGTGAGATTCTGACCTCTAAAGGGTCTTGTCCACAGAAATAGTATAGAGA
>NW_007731730.1:112850-122105 GCF_000696425.1 Galeopterus variegatus
GGTCCTGCAAAGGTGAGATTCTGACCTCTAAAGGGTCTTGTCCACAGAAATAGTATAGAGAAAAAGGGCCCAAGCCCAGACGTTCAGAGTTCTAGAACCTTCATCTCCACGATAGTGATGAGGGACAGAAATGAAAGTTTTACAGAGGAATCACTCTGTGCCAGGTACAAGGCTAAGTTGGTCCTGCAAAGGTGAGATTCTGACCTCTAAAGGGTCTTGTCCACAGAAATAGTATAGAGAGAAAGGGCCCAAGCCCAGACGTTCAGAGTTCTAGGACCTTCATCTCCACGATAGTGATGAGGGACAGAAATGAAAGGTTTACAGAGGAATCACTCTGTGCCAGGTACAAGGCTAAGTTTTTTATCTATTTTACTTCACTTAGTCTTGACAGAGGGTAGTTCCTGTAACAGTTATGACCCATTCAGTTGTTACTGACTGAAAAATCCAACACAAACTGTGCTTAATCATAAAGGGGAGTTAATTGGTCATGAGACTGACCCATCTAGATCTTGGGCACCGACAGCATCACCATGCATTCCTGTAACAGTTATGACCCATTCAGTTGTTACTGACTGAAAAATCCAACACAAACTGTGCCTAATCATAAAGGGGAGTTAATTGGTCATGAGACTGACCCATCTAGATCTTGGGCACCGACAGCATCACCATGCATAGGGATTACTCCAAAGCCTGCTGTGCACATCATGGGCCCTGCAGACTGTTCATCTACTAAGATAGTGGTCCAGCAGTTGGCACCTTTTTCTGGTTTGTACAAAGGGGTCATGTGACCATGATGGTCTTGAGTGTTGGGTTCCGGAGCTCAAATATTGGGTGTAGATCCTTGGTCTCTCTGTATTTCTCAGCTGGATGGCTTACATTGTCCTGGGCTCAAGATCAGCACCTTTTTCTGGTTTGTACAAAGGGGTCATGTGACCATGATGGTCTTGAGTGTTGGGTTCTGGAGCTCAAATATTGGGTGTAGATCCTTGGTCTCTCTGTATTTCTCAGCTGGATGGCTTACATTGTCCTGGGCTCAAGATCTGTGGGAAGGAGCCTCTCTGTGACAGCTCCTTTGAGTGCTGAGATTAATTAATTGTGGTTAGACCAACTTAGCTCACCTGCCTAGCCCTGAGCCAATCACTGTGCCCAAGAGAATGAGACCCACTGATTGGATAAGGGTAGGTTACATGATGCAACCCTAGCACCAAGGGCACCCAGATCACCTGGATGCAGATTTGGGGAGCAATAGATTAGTCTACAGAGGAAAATTAGGAGTACTTGCCAGCAAGAAGGAATACAGCTGCTGGAATACAGATTGCAAATGTCAGCCATCCACTGCCACTGTCACCCCTGGTTTTAAGTTAAGAAAATTGAGAATCTGAGATAGAATGTAATTTTCAAAATCATGTGGCTTCTAAGTGGGTAGGTGGGTAATGTGTCAGAAGCATGCGTTTTCTCAGCAGCCAGTAGTGGCATTTTAAAGAGCCTCTGTAGTCTTTGCTGTGTGAAGTTGCACAGGGATTCATCCGGGATCTTGGCATCTTAACCCTCAGTGCTCAGTCACAGAAACAGGGTCCAGTGGAGGCCCTCCCTGACCACAAAGAGCTGAGTCTGGGGCAGAGGGGTGGGACACAGGTGGGTTACCCCTCTCCTGCAGGCTCCTCCACTGGTGGGGAGCAGTTCCAGAGCTCAGGGCAGCTGAAGTCCATGTTCCGTGCTGTGAAGACCATGGCTGCCTCTTGGTTCACAGCCATGAGAACTTAACAGTGTGCCTCTTGTGCAGTTCAGATTTCCTCACATTCATGTCCCCATTTCAGGTCCCATTTGCCTCCCACCATCCCCACCGCACCAGAATCTTACACATCTCTCCACTGCCTTTGGTTCTGCTGTTCTCATGGCACTCTGTGTGAAGACAGCCACTAACAGGGAAGGTTTCCATGAGGTTCCACGGAGGAGAATGGAGAAAGGAGAGAAGAGTTTCCAGGCGAAATCCTTGGGCATGTTTATATCCCAACTTCCAAACCTAAGAGCCATGGGCACTATGTATTCACACTTCCCGATGTCTCCCGGGTGCTTTATATCAGCCACAGCTCCTTTCTTAATTCCACAGTGCAGCATTATCCCTGTCCTTTTCCTACCTCATAGTCCTGCCTGCTCAATACAGTGGCCTTGTGCGGTGTTGAGTGCTGGAAGTGTGGCTCATCTGAACTGAAATGCATAATTATGAGACACGCACTGGTTTCCGAAGATCTAGCAACAGAAGAAGAATGTAAAATAGCATTAACTTTTTAATTTTTTGTATTAGTCCATTATGTGTTAAAATGTTACTCTTTTGGATGTGTTACTTTAAATAAGATATATTATTAAAATTAATTTATCTGTTATTTTTCACTTTTTTTCTTAAGGTGGCCCCTAGACAGTGTGAAGTTGTGCACGTGGCTCACATTATAGTTGGACAGCACCCGTGAGACCACTCCCACCTCGGTCACTCACACCCTCCTGGTCTTGCCACATACAGCTCTTGTCTTTTCCACAAGGGGAGTGAAAATGACTTGTGGGACGCACTTGTGCTGGAATGTTGGAGAGATGAAGGTTGAGTGGGTAGAGGACAGTGGGAACATGGTGCAGAGCTGGAGGGTTGAGCACTTTTTGTGCATGTGTACTCGGTGCCTGTGTTAGTTCTTTTCTGTTGCTTATAAGAAAATACCTGAAACTGGGTGATTTAAAAGGAAAATGAAATTTATTCCTTACAGTTTCAGGGGCTGGGAAGTCCACAGTGCAAGGGAACACATCTGGTGGGGGGTCTTTGTGTCTCTGTGGTGGCGACAGTGACCCAGTGGTCTCACATTGCAGAAAATGGCGGAGCGGAGAGAATGGACTAACTTCCTCAGGCATTCTCATTTTTATCTTATTATTTTATTTTATTTTATTTTGAATTCTCCTTTTAAAGCCCTCAGAATCACGCCCATGACTACCATTTTTAATCCATTCACTATGGCATGGTCCCATAATCGAATCACCTCTTCAAGGCCCCACCTTTCAATTACCATAATAGAATTTCTCACCCTCAACAGTTACAGTGGGGATTATGTTTTGGGGGTATGTTTAACTCAAGGCAGTGCCTCAACCTGGTCTGCCAACCCCCAAGTGCAAGGACCATCACGTGTATCCTTTTAGGGTCCAAGACCCAGCAATGAATGCTCAGAGACCAGCTGATGGCTGGTTGCAGGAGCTGAGTCCTCTCAAGTGGAAATCCTGCACAGAATCCTCTCCCTGCCTGGGACCTGGCTCAGAAGGGAGCGTGGTTATTTCTCATAAAGTGGCCCCAGCCTTGTTCCGATGTGGACGCAGAGCAACCACAGGCTGCAGTTACAGCGTGTGCCTATAAATATTTAAATGGCAGTTTAGCTTTCAGACCAAGCACATCAGTGGCCAAGATCAAGCTTTTTGACCTTTTGTCAATTTACTCAGTGAAATACGATTCTCCTGCTCTCCTTTTTATTTTATTTTTCCAAAATGTTGTCTGTTTTCTCCCTTTTTCCATAGTTAAAATCGCTGCATTTTCTCCAAATGTGGAATAGAGAATATGTAGGACTGTTTGCATCCATTGCAAATATACAAATGCCAGTAATAAAATTTGTGTCCTTGCTCACTGAAGTCAGGTGCTTGTTGTCTCAGAGATGGCCTGACAGCATGCATTTCAGCACCGGAGCCGGTGGACAGCACCCGGCACAGCAGGCACAGATATTAAATTTGTGCTCCTCCTCCCTTGGAGGCTGACCTCACCAGACCTCACCAGACCGCCTCCAGCTCCTTCCTGTTACAAAGTTGTTCTCTTGAGCTAGGGAATCTGTTGTTAGTGCAGTCTTTTTTAAGTGCTGGGAAGGTCAAAAAGAGTAGTGGAGAGAGGATAAGGAAACAAATAACCAAGCACTTTGGGATTCAGCATCATATTGCTAAACTTTCTGCTCCTAAACAAATACACATGTGAAATATGGTTTGGCTCATGTCCAGCTATTCTTGTCTGATTTTAAGTATTCTCAGCATAGGCTTATTTAAAGCAAGACAAACAATATATCCAAAAGGAAGTTTAAAAAACAACATACTAGGTAGCTGCTTCAAAGTAACATCAGAGGTTGGAAATCACATACTTTGTGAGAGATGATTAATGCTATTAGGGTGAGTGAGAGAGACTCGTGTGTAATAAAATAAAACTTTATAATTGGTTCTTAATTCTCCTGTAAAACCCTCTCCATAGGCTGTTTCTTCCCTGTCCCATTGGGTGAAATGGCAGGCAGTGTCACTGGCTTTGCTTAGACAATAAATATTCCTCTCTGTCTTAGTCCCCTGACACCATTGGTTTAGCTATTAGAATATCCACTCCCATATCCACCTCACCCAGACTTAAAGCTTTTCCTCTCTCCTAGCTCTAGGGCATGCTATGGGGTGGGCGCCTGCAGTTTGTGTATAGGGGAGATTTCCTCTTCTTCATTTTCTGGCTGTTATGAGCTGAATTGTGTCCCCCCCAAAGGTTCTGAAGTCCTAACTCCTAGCACCTGTGAATGTGACCTTATTTGGAAATAGTGTCTTTGCATAATTAAGTTAAAATGAGATCGTTAGGATGGGCCTAATCCAATATAACAGTTGTCCTTATAAGAAGAGAAAATTTGGACAGAAAGACAGACACACACAGAGGGAAGACAGTGTAAAGACACAGGGAGAATGTTATCTACAGTCTGAGTTCCTGAGGCTCCCAGGATCTGGGGAAGAAGCCCGGATCAGATCCTCCCTCACAGCCTCAGAAGGAACCAACCCAGCTGACTCCTTTATCTGGGACTTCCAGCCTTGAGAGCAGAGATAATAAATTTCTGCTGTTTCAGCCACTGAGTCTGTGGGACTCTTATTATGGTAGCCCCTGGAAATGAACACACTGGCTTTGTCATGGGAGAGGAGACATAAGAGGATACGGTCCTGCTTGTCTGGTGTGTCATGAGCCATCACGAGCCCTGCCAGGGATGGGCAGAATCCCAACCCCTGACTGTCATGTGTCCCTATGGGCCCTTCTTCCTCCTTCTCTTTCACCTACAGCTCCCCTGATGGGAAGGAATGCCCCTCCTCAGATGGGTCCCTTGTGATTTCTGCCATGGTCCCCTCACCCTCTAGGAGACCGTCTTCTAAAGGGTATAAGCTGAAGCTGGCTCTCACTCTGGGCCCATGTGTTATCCATGGGGGATGCTTGCAAATTGCCAGCCCCTCAGAGTGGAAACCTCTCCCTGACCTGCCAGCAGAGCCACTGGCCAGAGTGTCCCCACACTCTAGGGTGGAAATTGGGCACCACCTCCTGGCCCCTGGGGCAGGGCTGGAATTCCAGAATGGCTCTTATGCTGGGAATCCTCTTTCCAGATTCTGGCTCTCCCAGGATGACTCAGCTCCTTCTGCAGTGGGTGAGTGGCACCCCTTCCCCATCATGTCACCTGTGCCTCTGCCTGGGACACTCTATCTGCTGGAGCCAATCATCCCTTCCCTGTCACCCTGGCCAGCTTCAGATGGAGCCTAAACAAGGGCAAACTAAAGCCGGTGGTGCACACACGTGACTGGGTAATTTCATGCTGTCCTCCATAGGCCATGACCACACATGGGTTTTCCGTGTCTAAGCAACATTCACACATATGGGCCATTTTCTAGGCCAAAAAGAAAATTTCAGTAAATTACCCAAAGTGAACACTGTTTTAGGCCTATTTTCTGGCCACAGGATCTCTGCCAGTGACACTTCCCCTGCTCTCTGTCCTACCAACACCCTCTTTTCTCAGTTCCTTTCTTCCTTCCTCCCACAAATATTTGAACACTTCTAAAGCACCTGGCCAGAGAAATAAGGTCCTCATGGAGCTTACGTTGCCACAGAAGGGACAGGCAATAGATAATAAGGTAATTTTGGACAGTGGCAAGTGCAATGGAGATAAAACAGGTGCTATACTACTGTCTGGAGGGAAGAAACATTGAGAGCAGATTTTCCTCCCTTGGAGAGGGCCCTGCCCAGAGCACGCCCCTCTTTCTTCTCTCCAGCACCCTGTTTTCTTCCTGTAGACACCCACTCCATTTGTCATTATTTGTGTGACTGTCATTTGGTATCTCTCCCATCTAGATTGATGGCTTACTGTACAACCTTGGTGCCTAACAAACCACCAAGGTGCTCAGTAGCATGAAGGGAGCAAATACATGGCCCAACATGATCCTTAAGAAGCTGATGATAGAGATCCCCTTCCCCCAAATCTGATCATTGGACATTATAAAAACATGTGAGTGCTATATACTAAAAAATTGGAGGGCTGAGGAAGAAGACAAAACTAGAAGACTATTTAGAAATTAAGGGCGAGGACCTTATATTCTAAGGATTGCCAAACTATTTTTAGAAAGAGCCAGATGGTAAATATGTTCAGCTTTGCACTGCACAGTCTCTGCGGCAATGACTAAACTTTGCTGTAGAACATGAAGGCAGCCACAGGTAATATGTAAACTATGGGTGTGGCTGTGTTCCAATAAAACTTTACTTATAAAAACAGGTGGAGGACCAGGATTGGCCTGTAGGCTGCAGTAGATTGGGTCAAAGCTCCAGTCAGAGGAAACTATAAATCCTTTTATTTTAGAAAGAGTATTAAAAAAATTAAATTAACCAAAACATTCACCACTGGAAACTAAACTAAGAAAATAAAGCAGAAGCAGGAGGAAAGAGTGAATGAAGGGAAAAGCAGAAAATAAGCAAATGACAGTGGAACCAGCAAGCAACTTCAAGGGCTGGCTCTTTTTAAAAAAATTTTATAAAATAAAATGTTTTAATTCCTTAAGTAGTTATTTACATTAAAAAGCTTTCCCAAAGTTGTAATAAAGTAACTGTTAAGACACAGGACCTTGTTCATTCTCTCAGTGAAGTGTGTAGCTAGTGCTTCTAATCTTGACTGAAAGTGCAATAATCCTGCAAACGTTTAAACTCCAAACATGAATTCTTAATGTTCAGCTCCTCGTGTTAAATTCATAAACACAGTCATTAGGAATCCTTTGCTTAAGACAGTCATTTCAAAGAGAAGATGAGTCAAAAGAGAAAGACTCAGCCCAAAGGCTATTTCCAGATTCTGCCCGGGTGAATTTTGGCCTCTTCTGGACCTGCCGTGTGCTTTTCTCTCAGCCGAGGGGCTGCCACACGGGGACAAGGTGGTGCTGGGGGCAAGCCCGGGCCCTGGAGGACCGTCAGGTTTGCACTGTGCCTCCTCCATTTCCTAACTATCTGACCATGAATAAGTGACTCATCCTCAGTGTCGCTCACAGTGTTCTCATCTATAAAGTGTCAATGAGAATATTTCCCACTTCGTAGGGGAGCCGCAAGGGAGGAAGGACTTCATACACGTAACGTGCTCAGAACTCTGTCTCGTCATGGGAAGAGCTCAGCAAACGTTGACCAGCATCCTTGTGACCATCATCACACTGTCTGACTGTAGTCCTTGAATTTCATGCTGGCAATTAAATTTTTTTTAAACCTGTCCTTCTGAGCACATGAGGTCCCACTGGGCAGATGGCCAGGCCTGCTGCTCTGTTGCCTGTGCCTCCTGCAGCACGTGGCCCAGGGTCAGCACCCAGGACTTGTTTGCCTTTTGGAAGCCTGTTTCCCTGCAGAGTAAAATTGAAAAGCTCCAAGATTTGTGAAACACATAATGCCAATGATCCCCTCCAAAAAGCATCATTGGAAAGCTTTACTTGGGAGGCAGAGACACTATAATAAAACCAGGCACTGGAACTTCAATCCTGACCCAGGCTGTAGCTCTTCTCTCTGAACAGAAATAAGCATACTCCAAAGATTTCTCAACCTCCGCCTAAGCATCCTCCCTATGACATTTACAAAGCAGTTTTTTTTTTCCAAAAAAAAAAAAAAAATGCTGTGTAAATTTTTGCTCAAGAGATCACTGCTTGAAATCTCTTTGATATTTTCCTCTGAGGTCAGCAGACTTGTATTTATTCCCAGCAATTTACTTTTAGGGCACAGGCCTAATTTACATTACAGATATGATTGCTTGTTTTGAGGGGAAAACTCTCTCCCCTGTCCCTTCCCTTTGCCCCTTAGAAAGCAATCATCAGTTAAGAAAACATCTCAAACCCTCTCTCATTTATTGAATTGGTGAAAAGGGGTTTTCAGACACTTGGAATAGATTTGGGCTTTCCTGGGCAAAGGATTGAGGGCAGCGTTTATGTTTGAAAGCACAATTTTCAGAATGCTTCCCTAATGGATTTCAAATGCCAAGACAAGAGAGCAATCTTTGGATATTCTGCCTTCCCTGTGCTGCTGGAGGGGACCCAGGCCCCTGCCGCTGGGTCATGCGCTGTGGGAGGGCTTCCCCAGCTGAATCCACAGATAAAGGCAGTGATGTGTTGTGAGATGCTTACATTGAACAAAGTGGCAGCAGCGAGCAGCAGGCTGCATCAAGTAGGAAGAGCGCAGATGTAGTGTTAAGAGCAGTTCTATTTCGAGCCCCAGACTGGGAGCTGGTAGCACGCTGCTGAAGGACGCTCTACCGGGCCCCTGGATGCCGCTGGGTCATGCGCTGTGGGAGGGCTTCCCCAGCTGAATCCACAGATAAAGGCAGTGAAGTGTTGTGAGATGCTTACATTGAACAAAGTGGCAGCAGCGAGCAGCAGGCTGCATCAAGTAGGAAGAGCGCAGATGTGGTGTTAAGAGCAGTTCTATTTCGAGCCCCAGACTGGGAGCTGGTAGCACGCTGCTGAAGGACGCTCTACCGGGCCCCTGGAGGGTTTTCAGAATTGGATCAGCAGCTGGCTGTGGGGGAGAGTGGGGCACAAGTCAGCCCTGGAGTGCACACTGCACGTGAGGGGCAAAACCTACCTTTTGGACACCCTGCACATTCCCGACGAGGAAGTGCCCCCTCAGTTTTGTTTCTGTGTAGACGCCTCTTTTGTGGGCTGTGAGCCCCACTGGGTCTCCCTGATGATGCAATCACAACATCCACGGTTCACTCACGGTTTGCTTGGTGTATCTCTGTGTTTAGATTTTCCAGCTTTGACAATATGCTCTAAAGATCCCCATCTTCTCTGACAGTCTTGCGAGGCTTTCTCCTATTTAATCTCTAATTTGCAGACAAGGTTTGACTTCATACTATCCTGAGCCTGTGGGTTGAAGGGATGTGAGTGGTTTCTCCCTGGGCCTGTCCTGCTATTGTGGGAGTCATGGAGGAGAGTGTTCCCAGTACCTCC
>NW_007731730.1:122576-123891 GCF_000696425.1 Galeopterus variegatus
TTCTCCCTGGGCCTGTCCTGCTATTGTGGGAGTCATGGAGGAGAGTGTTCCCAGTACCTCCCTGTCCACTTCTGGGGAAGGGTTGCTAGGCCTTAGACCCTCCCTTTTAAGGTTTCTGTCCTAGTCAAACTGCTGAGTGGGGAAATCAACATTCCTGATTTTCCCAGGACTGAGGGGACTTTCAGAACTAAAACTGAGAAAATCCCCAACAAACCAGGATGAGTTCATTGGTCACCCTAGTAAAGTGTTCATTGTTTGGGTGTCTTCTCCATTGCCCAGGCATTTTTCCAAAAGAGATCTGGCTGTTCACCCCAAATTATTCCTCCCTGTAGCATAGAGTGGTGTGGGAAGCCATGTGGTCCCAGCCAAGAACCTCATTTCCCAGCAGCCCTTGCATCTAGGTGGGCCATGTGACTCATTCTGGCCAATGGGAGAGAGTGGATGTGATGCATGTGGAGAAGTCACTGCCACTTCTCCACCCACCTGTGGGCTGGATGCTGAGGAATGTTAGGTCCAAGGCATGGGGGCACAGTTGGGAGGCCTGGGTCTCTGAGTGACTGCAGGGAAGGAAGCTGTCACACACTAGAAGCACCTGCTTTGATCTCTTCTGTAAGGAAGAAAGGAATATAGATGTCAGCAAACCCCAAATTTCAGTGCCTTGCTTGGTCTGGAGGCTGGTTTTATGCTAACTCACACACTGAGCATGATTCTGTCCCCTTCGACTGCTCCCTGCACACAGCTTCCTCCCAGCCGCTCATTCCCCACTCTGCACTCAACTACCAGCTACTGGGCAGGGTGGGAAACCAGCAAACCTGTGCCTGGCACTAAGTTATAGGCTCACAGAGAATCATGGAACCCATGTTGCTATGCAATCAATATTAAACATGGAGTTTGTGGTCCCACAGTATTTAACTCATTACGTTGCAAAAATTACTGTCCGTGTTCCATTTCTTTTTAAAATTATAGTAATTCTAGATAGTTTTTTACTTGCTTACTAAATACATATTGTAAAAATATTTTGAAAGTACAAAAATAATTTAGAAAAAAATTTAAATGACCCGTAAACATATCCCACCGAAATCATCATGGGTCACACTTGATGTTTATATCTTGACTCTTATTTTGCTAGGGTTTTTATAATATGTATATAGGTTGAATATATTTTGGGGAGGTATTAGGTAGTTTTTATTTTCTTTATGCTTATTAATTTTTGTAAACAATGAACATTAATTTGTGTAATTCTAAAAAAGATGATGATTCAGTCATGTCCATTATTATCCCCCTTTTTTTTTTTTTTTTTTTTTTGGTTTTTGGG
>NW_007731730.1:124112-130090 GCF_000696425.1 Galeopterus variegatus
CCCCCTTTTTTTTTTTTTTTTTTTTTTAGTGTATGTGCTGCTGAAGTGAGCACACATTGTCATCCTTTAAATAATTTTATTAAAGTGGAATTGCTGGGTCAAAAAATACCATGTTTTTAAGGCATTTGATCAGCAGTGCCAATTGCTAGCAGAGAGTTATATCTCTCTCTTCCCTGGATAGCCTTGAGTACTTTTTTTTCATCTCTTATTTACTCTAGAAAATTTAGAAAATAAAGAGGTAAGAATTAAGGAAATAATAATTAGTAATATATCTGCTCAGTGATAATCATTGCTAACATTTTGTGCTGCACTTTGGTCTTTCTATATGGTGAGAAACGTATGCATGTGCGTGCATGCACATGTCTGTCCCAGGAGAACCAGGTAGGCTAAAGCTGACCTTCTAGACCAGGAGACAGGGAGTGGGTGCTGCTGGCACACCCCAAGTCACACCTTGTGGGTGGCTAGACGTCCTCACTGGGATGCCCAGTGCCACTGTGGGTGCTGACCACAGAGTCTGTAGTGCTGGGCTCTGAGGCCTGGTTCTGTGACTCTGAGTGTGAGTTGTGCGACCTTCAGTAAGTCATTTAACCCTGGACGTGGCTTTCTCTGGCTCTTGCATAGATGAACTTGAAGGTTCTTTCCAACTCTAGCTTTGAATGATTTTGTGTTTTAGGAAGGGCATCCCCTTCTCATGACAGGGGTCTCTCTTTAAGGCTCTAAGCTTAGAACAGCTCTGTTACCTCTAAGATCGGCTGTCATTCCAGTCACAGAGATGTGCGTGTTTGTGACCTTTGATTGGTGTCAGAGAAGCATCTCTGAAAATAATATCTCGAGGGTGAAATGGGAACAGAAAGTCATTAATAGCTGTGGAAAAACAAATTAATCACCCCTGCTGTAGTGTGTGAATGTGCTTCAGTGTGCACATATTTCAATGCTTGGGTGAAACATGGTGTGTTGTTTGCTGGTTTTTTTTTTTTTATTTTAAAAGCTTGGGAGTGCACACAAAGCTATTAAGTGATTTAGTAATTGAAAAGAGCTTTAATGAATCCATTTAGTTAGGCAAGGAAGACCAAAATGTAAAGACTTGGTTTCAGATTTCTGTTGGTTAGGAATCTTTCCACTCAAACAAACTGCATCTCAAAGTGGTTTAAATATTGAAAAGGGCGTATAGAGTCAAATAACTGTGACTTTCAGAGGTAAGGAAAACATCAGCTATGGTTTGATCCAGAAGGCTTATTAGTGTCATCAACCAGGACTCAGTTTCTTCATTACTCTCTCTGCTCTTTGGGCTAAAGCTGACTCCTCCTGAAGTCACAAAACGGCCTTGAAGAGGGCCCCAGGCTCTGCACTTGCTCATTTGATTCCAGTAGGAAAGGGCATGACTTTTCCCAGTCCTATAATACACTTCAGACTGATTGGGCATATGCCTGATCCTGTACCATTACTACGAGTGTGTGCAGGGGATGGAATGTGCTGATTGGTTCACCCAACATTCCACCCAGCTAGTGTTGGAGAAGAGAGCGGTGAATGCTGGGGGTGTAGAGGGGGAAACTCTCCAACATACACGGCCTAGGATTTTTAATTCTGATTTATTTTCTTGCCTGGATAGTAGGGGTTGGTTTTAGGGCAGTGGTGTGCTAGACAACTGACTCTCCGGGGAAAAGGAAAGCTCTGGTTTGTAGTCTTTGCCTGTTTCCATGGTGTGATACTCCAACCACGGTGGATTCCAAGCTTCCAGTGGCTTAACAACTGGCTCACTGACCAATTCAAATTTGAGATGCTAGGAGCTGGCTCCAGCATGCCATGGGGGAATGTTTGTGACTTGTGACTGGTTGCCACTGGTTAACGGGCCTAATGGGCCAGCATTATCAGAAGTCAAGATGTGAGTTAAGCCTGACCTAATGGGAACATCCCCTAGAGTCTCAGTGAAGCCTTTCCTCCCAGCAGGAATATTCCAGACACACTAAGGTAACACAGTAACTGTGGCCACACATAGCTGAGGGTTCAGGCTCTGTCCTGTGGTTTTCCTAATATCATTGCTGGCCACGCTGACTCTAAATTCTGACTGTGATTAGGAAAATTTGGACTTAAAATCTCTTCTCTAATTCCTGTATATTATACCCAGATGCTAGGCTTAGATACCAGTTTGGTACCTTGTGCAAATTAATTTGCAGTTGATGTTAAGGCTCCTTGAAATAGCAATACTTTTAATTTTCCCATGTCATTGATATAGATTCTTTTTAATGGTTTGCCTTCTTAGACTGGGTAATGAACACGGCCGCTGGTAGAGTCTGAATCGATCTGTGATCATACTTTAGATGCAGCATGCATCTCAGGGCCGGACCTACTGCACTATTAGCCGAGTTTATGTGTGTTGGCCTCATAGATTAACCACGGAGAAGGCTGTGAAAGCTGATTTATCTACAACCACAATGTGGGAAGCAGTGTGTTTCCTCACGCCACCTCCTCAGTCCTCCAGCTGCACAGCAAGTTTTGCTTGCAGGAGTCTGAAGTCCTCGTTACTTAGTCTGCCTCTCCATGTCCTCTCCTTTGTCTTAAAGAAGGAGGCTGCAGACCCCCTGAGCCCAGGGTCCAGCTTCCCCGTCAGTAAGAGGTGGCATCCTAGTATCTTCCAGTGCTGTCTGGGAGCACTCTGTTGGGAGGAGGCTGGCTGGCTCCAGCACCTCAGGGCCTTTGCACTTGCTGTGTCTCTGCCTGGGGCTCTCTCTCTCTCTCTCTCCATGTCTCAAAAC
The DNA here is from genome assembly GCF_000696425.1 of Galeopterus variegatus. Classification (NCBI taxonomy): domain Eukaryota; kingdom Metazoa; phylum Chordata; class Mammalia; order Dermoptera; family Cynocephalidae; genus Galeopterus; species Galeopterus variegatus. The sequence continues at coordinate 126,866 of NW_007731730.1, forward strand.
AGGTGGCTCCTTTTCATCACTCCAGTCTTTTCTCGTGTGATGCCTCCTCAGAGAGGACCACCCTGACCACGCTCTCTAACACAGCTGCTCCTCACGGACCCCACTCTTTGCTCTCCTATGTTCTTGTTCTGTCTTTCTCTTAACATTTATCATGAGCCAAGACTCTTGCTGCATGTTTGCATGTTGCTCGTTGCTATGTCTCCCACTGGTGTGTGCTCTTTGGGATGGGGCCTTGTCCTGTCTCCCTGTTGTTGACAGACGCAGCTCCGGTGTAGGTGTTTAAGACATTGGAATGATGAGGAGCAGTGGTCCATGAGCTGTGGCCAAGTGAGCTTCTTTCTCTCCACATGTGTGGGATTAAGCTTTCTTCTGTAAAATGGGCACCGTGTGCTTGGCCTAGGTGACTGCTGTAGATACCAGATCTCTCTTTCCAATCGGCTGACTCTGGTCCCCAGAGGCTTCCTGGTTCTGTAGCTCTTGCTTCTGAGACAGTTCCCATGGGCTCCATCCCCTCCTCTCACTCTCTCCTGCTGGTCTTCTCTTCCTGATGCCCAGTGCATGCACATTGTGGCAAATGCCAAGACGTCAGGGAGCTGCTGTTTTGGCCTGTGTGACTGGGGCCAGGCTGAGTGGGAGCTCCCCAGACTACACCAGGACTTCTCCGTGTGCTGGAGTGCTGATGCGGATGCCTCGCTCTCCTCTTAAAACAAGAGGCTGGCACAGAGGGCAGGTGGCCGTTTGCGGGGAGGGCTTCATAAAGGATTGTTAACCGGCCAACAAGTCAGGACCCCAGAGATAACTACTGAGGTAGGGAATCATAGAAGTTTGGAGAAGGAGAATTTTAGAAAGCATTCAGTCTATGACTCTAGACCTCAAGAGGAAGACTCAGGTGGGGGTTGTTTGTTCATATACTAGGACAGGATCTGAGAAAAGTACTGATGGAGAGGTGCTGACGGAAGCACTGCTGACTCCTGCCAACACCTTGTGCTCAGCGAGAGGCACATAGTGTGACATAGTGGTTAGGACACATGCCCCAAATCCTGGCACCTGCACCCTGTGAACATGAACAAGTAACTTAATTTTCTCATCCTAAAAATGGACATAATAATAGGACTTGATTTGTAAGGTTGTTGTTATCAGGATTAAATGAGTGAATTGAAGAAAAACACTCTGAACAGTGCCTTGCACTTGGAAGAGAGTAAATACATGTTAGCTGATGTTGGTTGTCAAAATAATAAAGGCCATTATTCCTCTTGGACAGTCTGTCTTCAAGGCTAAGCTCAGAACCCTGGCTAGAGCAAGGGGCCCTCCCTGAAGTTTGGGGTTCCCTTTGGGGTGCCCTGGAGAGGGAGCCATCTTCTCCTTTCTAGCCAGTCTTTGTGTTCTCACATTCTGTCCCCTAAGTCCCTTGTATGCAAGGATTTTCCAGGCACTGAGGGTGGGGCTGTGGGGTGCAGTGGTTAGAAGCACAGCTTTCACACCAGGGATATGGGCCTGATGCTGGGCTCTGCTATTTACAAGTTGTGTGACCTTAGGCATGCCATTTGACCCCGGTTGCTTCAGTTTTCCCATCCGTCCTATGGGGATAGTGGCTCTTTTATAGGATCAGGGTGAGGATCCATGGAGTGAAGGTAGGTTAACAACATGATGAAGGCACTGAAAGACTGTCACCATGAGCTGTGGGTTTGAGGGGCCACGTCTGGCACAGTCACACGCAGCAACCCCTTGCTGTGGTGACCCTCCCCACCCCTGTCCTTCTGGTACATTCTCCGGCTGTGCAGCTATGAAGGGGAGTGAGGCGCCCTCGAGGCTGTGATGCATTTCCAGTGCCCTCTCAGCACGGCCACCGTCTTCAATCCCCACCACTCCAGGACCAGCGTCGTCAACACTTGTTTTCATGATTTGCACTCCAGTTAATTCCTGGGTACTAATGAGGGCTCTTAGCCCATGAGGCTGATGAGAAGAACCAAGTATCACAACCGTGATGCAGAAGAGAGGGAAGACAGCGGATGTCATAACCCCAGAACAAGCAGCCGTGATGGTAGGCTCAATGTCCAATGAGTCATCTTCCAATGGAATCTTCCAGAGCCACTGGGAGGCCTGTCCCTCAAGGGATGGGTCAGATGATGTGATCTGCCTAATTCAGTTTTCTCTTTTTGAAATGGCAAACAACAGAATAGGAATTAGACACTTCTGACACCCTGTGATCTTGTAATTATGATGTCGCATCTTTGAGGGGCTCAGAATAAGTCATTGCCCTGGTATTACAGAGGACATGTTATAATTGGTTAAAATGCCAGGGGGACTAAGGTTTATCTTTCCATATTTACAGAAGCAGTTCTGAGTACCAGGAGGGCTGCTCTATTGACTTTTTTAGGCTAATGGGGGCTAGTCTTGGTATTACAGAGGACATGTTATAATTGGTTAAAATGCCAGGGGGACTAAGGTTTATCTTTCCGTATTTACAGAAGCAGTTCTGAGTACCAGGAGGGCTGCTCTATTGACTTTTTTAGGCTAATGGGGGCTAGTCTGCCTTATATTTGGTTTTTATCATTCCCAGCAGTTTTCTAGTATTAAAATTTTCAATTTAATATTTCCAAAAGCCCACTTAATAGAGTTAGGTATTTCATATTTGAAAAGAGAATGGTTTTTCCTGTGAAAACATTGGCAATAGAGAGTAATTATCCTTTTCCCTTTGATCTATATTGATTATCTAACTTATGGGGCTGCTAATTAAGGCAGAGGTGAAGCCCAGAGGCTGCGTGCAGTCCTTGGAGACAGACTGCTGGACTTCAAATCCCAGCTCCTCACCTAATGAGCTGTAGGGCCCATGAGGTGACAAAACCTCTCTGCACCTCAGTCTCTTCAGTTGTGACACATTCAGATAATTGCAGTATCTACCTCAGTTGGTCTTTTGAGGATTCAAAGAGACACTTTGTTATAGGTTAAATGTGTCCCCCAAGAGTTTATGTATTGGAAACTTGACCCCCCACAGTGCTAAGAGGGTGGGAAACCCAATTATGATATTTGAAAGGTGGGACCTTTAAGAGGTGATTAGATCATGAGGACTGTGCCCTCCCGAATGGACTGATTCATTCATGGAGTAATGGGCATGGTTCTGATGGCTTTATAAGGAGAGTGAGTGAGCAGGTTAGCTTCTTGCTCCCCCCATCCTCACCATGTGACACCATGATCACCACAGGATGCTATAGAGAGTTTCAACCC
>NW_007731730.1:130611-131821 GCF_000696425.1 Galeopterus variegatus
ATTTCTTTATGAATTACCCAGTTTCAGGTATTCCATTGTAAGCAACAGAAATGGACTAATACACACATTAAGTAAGATACTTAGGACTGTGCTTAGTATATATTAAGCACTCAAAACAGTGGCTGCTATTAACACTAACAACAATAATTAGCATCAAAACAGAAAATCAAATCTCTGAAATAGCTTTATTTCAGAAAATAGCACCATGCACTGAACTTCATCTTGAAAATAAAAAGCTTAATCTGTGATAGGAGGTTCTACACGTCATTGTTCCAGGGCTTTTAGTAAGAACAAAATTAATTTTCACATCAGATGATTAAGCTGATGAAATTGCTCTTGAGCAGTAAATGTGTTTAATTAAGTGCAAGGTGTTGCTTCTCTGTAGATGAGTTCAGGTACACGTTGTCACTGGAGGTGTCCTGTTCTGTGTTCTCAGAGCTTTTTTATTGGAGTAACAAAGGTGGTTCCAGATGATGGGCTCCTCTCCTGTCTTCCTTGGTGGCTGGAGTGGCTGTGACAGAGAGTAACACGGTGATAAATCTGTCACATTTTCTGTGACTTGTGCACTGTGCAGAAACGTGTGTGCTGAATGTAGTGTTAATAATTCAGACCAACTAGAACCGACTAGAAGGCTAACAAGGTGCCCATGTGGTCATACATCCTAGAATAGAAATGCTAGGACGCTGAGGGTTCCCTTGCACACCAGAAATGTACAGAGTCATTCAAGTGTCTGCCTCTCTCTGGAATTATTTTATTGACTTACATCTCTGGAGAATGGGGCAGGCTGACTATTTTTCCTGGGGGAGGTTTTTATCTCAGTTTTCAATTTTCACTTAATGTCATTCATGGCCAAGTAGAAACACAGGAAATAAAATCTTTCATTCAACAAATAGTTACAGAGCACACATCTTATGAGCCAGGTGCCGTTTTGGGGGTTGGGAATATGGCAGGGAACACACTGGTCCCAGACCCGTGACCTCTTAGTGTGTACGTTCTATTTGGATGCATCCCAGTAAGACAACATGGTGATGAGAAAGAAATCCACTGACCCAGAATAGTGTAACGCTTGTGCACAAAAGAACAGCAGCTAGGGCCGGCCCGGTGGTGCACTGCTACAGTGCACCGCTTGGGAGCGCGGCGGTGCTCCCTCCGAGAGTTCGGATCCCACATACAGACCGGTTCCCGCTCACTGGCTGAGCGAGGTGCGGGC
>NW_007731730.1:132369-148744 GCF_000696425.1 Galeopterus variegatus
GAAAAAAAAAAAAAAAAAAAAAAAAAAAAAAAAAAAAAAAAAAAGAACAGCAGCTAAAGGGGTGATACCTTTTGGTCAGTTTTTAAAAAAATTATAGACTTATTTTTTTTTTAAAAGAGTAGTTTTAGGTTTACAGAAAAATTGGTCAGAAAGTACGAAGAGTTCTGATGGACCCTCTCTCCCTTCTCTCTCCCCACCCCACAGTTTCCACTATTACTTATATGCTGTATTGGTGAGGTATATTTGTTACAATTGATGAGCCAATATTGATACATTATTATTAACTGTAGTTCATAGTTTACATCAGTGTTCACTCTTTCTGTTACACATTCTACGGGCTTTGACAAACGTATCCACCACTAAGGTATCCTACAGAGTAGTTTTACTGCCCTAAAAATCCCATGTGCTCTACATAGCTACTCCTTTCTCCCTCCATCTCCTGGCAATTACTGATCTTTTTACTGTTGCCATAGCTTTGCCTTTTCTAGAATGTCATATAGTTGGAATCATACAGCATGTAGCCATTTCAAATTGGCTTCTTTCATTAGTAATATGCATTTAAGTTTCCTCTGTATCTTTTTGTGGCTTGATAGCTCTTTTTTTGTATGCTGAATTATTCCATTGTCTGAATATACCACAGTTTGTTTATCCATTTACTCATTGAAGGACACTTTGGTTGCTCATGAGGGTACTTTTAAACAGATCTCATCAATGTATATTTCCAAACAGGGTGGCTTTAATAAGTGTTGGTTGGGGGAGACCATGGATAAATCAGGAAGGCAAGATGTTAGGGATTTCTATGCTTTGGACACTAAGTTAGTGGCTCAAATCATCAATGTATATTTCCAAACAGGGTGGCTTTAATAAGTGTTGGTTGGGGGAGACCATGGACAAATCAGGAAGGCAAGATGTTAGGGATTTCTATGCTTTGGACACTAAGTTAGTGGCTCAAAGTTATTCATCAAATGCCATCTCATTGTAACAAATAGATGTTGGTTTATGTCACTATACCAAGGACATTGGGGTGGGTGTCAGAGGTCAGTATAACCCATGGTCATTAAATTTGCATGCCAAAAAAAATCCCCCAAACACACTGGTTTTCTCAGCTAACTATTCAATGCCTAAACATTAACCAAAGTCAACAAATAACTTATTTACCAACAAAAATATTATTTTCTTAATAACCAAAGTCAGTAGAGCTGGCAAGACAAGAGGGCATTTTCTTCCTCATTTCCTTTCTCATGAGTTGTTTAGGAGGGATCCAATCCAGGTCAGAAGGTTGCTGAATGAACAAGAAATGGAGAAAAGGACACAGTGCTGCTAAAAGGATATTTACACCATGTTGCTACAGCTCTACCTCATTCTGTTATCATTAAGATCAGTTTTGATCAAGCCCTATAAATCTTTTTTCTCCCAGCAAATCGTGCAGGGGGTACTTTGACAAATTCTCCATCTTCATTAATTTTAGTGTTACTAATCTGTTGCCCAAAACTTCTGTTCTAATTATATGGCTCTTTTTATAGTTTCTCAGAGTAGGGTTTAGATTGCTTTTATTTTAATGGAGGCTGCTTCTTGAACTCACTAATTGCATAACTAATTACGTCAAAATATAGTGGTTTCTCCAGTGTGATTGCTATTTCATGTGTGCGTTTGTTCATTTATTCCACAAGTTTCTCTTTGGCTTTTACTATGTTCCAGGCACTGTTCTAGGCTGCGGGAATGTTCTAGGCTGTGGGCAGTAGGATCAACAAGGCTCTGCTCTCAGGGACATTTCATTCTAACCAGGCAACTGATGACAAACACTGGAACATGGTGCAGGGGGCAGGGGAGATGCTGTGCTACTTTAGCCTCTTCAGGGAGGTGATCTGAGGATGGTATGAAGCTGGGTGGGCATGAAACATGATGGTGCAGTTCAGTGAAACATCTCAGAGCAAAAATCCAATGGCAGGTAGTTCTGATTTTTATATGCACCACTATGAACCTTTCCCATTTTAGCATTCTAATGCAACCGGGAGCCAACACCCTCTTGACTCTCCACCAATCTGTACCCAGGGCAAGCGTAGAAGACACTTTACTTAAGATGTTACTAGGTGTGTTTTAGTTTGTTGGGCTTTGTCTTTACTAAATGTAACACAAAATCTAATTAAACTGACTTAATATTAAAAGGAAATCTATTGATATATAACTGAAAAGTCCAAGAATTGATATCCAGCTTCAGGTACTACTAGATCCAGGGGCTTAACCACTGCCATCAAGACTAGGTTTCTCCTTGCATCTCAGCTCTGCTTTCTGCTATTGACCCCACACCTATTCCTACCTTCCCAAAGTCGTGTCATGGAGATGGTGATCGTTTACTGCTCACTCATTCCTTCCTTCATTTATTTATTCAACATCATGTGAGTATCTACTACACACCCAACACTCTGCTAAGAGCTATGTGGTTAGTATCTCATGTAATCCACTCAACCATCCCTTGGATTAGGGGACATTATACCCATTTTACAGATGAGTAAACTGAGGTTCAGAGAAGTCTAGAGTGTGCAAGGTCACTCAGCTGGTAAATCTCAAAGCTGGGCTCCTGACACCTGCGTGGAGCATTCTTGGCAATAAGATAAATACAACTACCACTCTCTACTGATTCTAGTTCGTGAGGGTCAGTGTGATGTTTGAGAGTTACAGTAGAGAGGCAGGGAGTGTTATGAGAACACAGACGAACAGTCTTGGAGAGAGTGGGTGGGGAGGGAAGGCTTCCTGGAGGAAGTGGCATCTGACTGAAGGCTGAGTAGAGCTAATGATGTGGGCCGGGGGTGTGGATTGGTCGGATTGGGGGGCAGTATGAGTGAGGTCTGACCGTGAGAGTGAAATGTTCTGCCTGGGGGCTTGGAGGAAGTTCATGACGACAGAGCACGGGGAGAGAGGGGTGCAGCAGGAGATGAACCTAGAGATCAGAGACGGCCTTGTAACCCTCTTCAGAAACCAAGGGCAGAGGGATTTTAACTGGGGGTGGGAGGGTGACGACAGAGCACGGGGAGAGAGGGGTGCAGCAGGAGATGAACCTAGAGATCAGAGACGGCTTTGTAACCCTCTTCAGAAACCAAGGGCAGAGGGATTTTAACTGGGGGTGGGAGGATTAGGGGGATGGGGGAGGTGCTCAGACTTCCTTTTTTTAATCTTCTGCATGGAGAGAGGATTGGGGTGTGGCAGACTGGAAGAAGGGAGCATATGGCTTGAGGTGGGAGAAGACAGAAAATGGAAGATGGGTGGAACAGAGACAGAGGGGACCCCGTGAAGAAGGAAGTTAAGACATGTGCTCTTTCCTTACATCCCGGTCAGATGTGCACAGGACTTCACTTCCTGGTCCCTTGCCTTTTGGTCCTGGCCTATGAATTATCTGTGGAAATAGTGTGTGTGGCTTTCAGGCTAGAGCATTTAATGCCACAAGGACTCTCCAGAGCTGCACCTTCAGTCTGGGCCCAGAGTGAGGGCAACAAGCAACAGAGACACAGCACGGAGGAGGGTGAGAAACACACCTTGGTTACTCCAGGCCACTGTAATTTAGGGATCACTCGTTGCTGCAGCACACCCCAGCCCATCCTGACTGATGCGTGTTGGCAGGGCGGCATTGAGGTCCCATCCCTTGCAGAACTAATGGTCTGACGGGGCATTGGCCTGCCGGGGCTGTGGTTTTTTTGTAGCAGTAATCAGCAGCTGCTCAGTAGGCGCAGAGAAAACAGACTGATGGTTGACTTGGAGTGGGGTTTTGCCAGGATGGTATGACTAGAGAACAATGGGAAAAAACCACGGAGGATACATTGGCAAGAGGGTGGATTTGAGTGCAGAATCGAAAGTACATGGGCAAGAAAGTGAATGTAGGAGAGCCTTGCAGATGGGGGTGGGCTACAGGGGAGAGTGAGGTGTGGGGGTCAGGCTTCCTGTGGCTGGAACAGAGAAATCACATGAAATGTACATATTAAATTCCCAAGAAGAAATGACCAAGAGGCACAGCAGTAGCAGGAATGAGAACGAAGAGTAGGCAACCTCCGTCATGTGTGGGTCTCTGGGAACCAGGAGGAGCTCGGCTCTGCCACCTACTCAGCTTTTTTGGCTCTAAATCTCAGGTCATTTTCTTGTGCTCTGGATTCTGTAGCTTTTAAATTAATGTCATTATCTCTGGGTAAAGGAGACCCCGTTGTTATTGAAAACTGAAAATGATTTGTTTACAAGTAGAAAGAATTTTCTTTAAAGAGAGGTGGGGTCTCTTCTGATTGGATGCTGTGATTTGGGGGTGAGACCCTCAGGGCTGCTGGAGCTGATTGACCAGATCCAAAGGTTGTTCAGTGAGACAGAGCAGTGCTCAAATACCCCAAAACGGAGACCTTGGGCAGCATGATCAATATTTCTGAGGTTGTTTGCGCACCTCAGAGGACTTTAATGAGGATCTCATGAGATAACGCGTGTAAAGTGTTAAACCACAGTAAACACCTGATATAGATTCCACTTTTCCCTTTGGCTTTACCCCTTAAGTTTCTCCCTTAAGTTTCTCTTGCTGATCCCAAAACATTTCCATCTTGTCTCTCTCCAAGTGTACATGCTTCTTTCCAGAGAGCAGGTGGCATTTCCTGCTCCCTGTTTCTTCTCCCAAGATGCCATCTCCACATGTGATTCTCTCTCTGTCACGCGTCTCAGGACAGTTCATTTGGGGAGGGGAGATTCAGAGGGGGAGAGAGCGATAGAGAAAAAGAAGGTAGTATCTTACGACACACCTCATTGTCAAAACACAAGTTCTACCCATGGCCCTGAAAGCCATGTACTTTTTATCTGCGTGACTCATTATGACAGATATGCTGTGTGCCGAACAGTTCCCACTTGCAGATTGAATTACCATGCTATTCAGCTAACACAAAGCCGCTCCTGGCCAGCTTGGGCAGTCCATGAATAAGTAAATAGTCTTCCAGCTTGATGCCGAGTGCAAACATCAGAGGCTCGGAGAGGCTGGAGTCCACAGGGGCATGGGATGCTGGTGCTGGCTGGGCGACCCAGGCGAATCTGTCAGATCCATTGGACCACTGACCCCAGCGTCTTGTAAGTACGTGCTTTTGGGGATGGGGAGAGCCCAGTGGGTTAATGAGATACGGCTTAGACTCCGAGCCAGGAAGACAGACCTCCCTGGGTGCTGCCGGCTGGAGAAAGAGTAGTGCTCTTCTGCACTGGGAGTGGGAAGAGGTATTTTCAGGTCTCAGGGGCTTTGTCATAACCCCCAGTTTCAAAACCTGTGGGTTTTAATTGTGGCTTAAATTGCTGCTGCTACCCTGTGGGCATTTAGTTTCAAACCTGTTCCCAGGCCAGCATCAGGCTAGGAAGACCCTTTTGTGCTGAGGGTCAGTTCACTGGGTAAATTGTGAGCAAGACACGCACAGTATGATGTCGCTCAGGACTGCAGGCAGCGCAGGTCCAGCTTGCTGAAGGGTGGGTGTCCCATCATCAATCTGTTCAACTTCACTCCCTCAGAAAGCCGCTGTTCGTTTGAAACTGAGTTTGGTTTTGCGTTATTGGTTCTGAAAACAGTCTACAAAGGGTCTTCAAAAAGCTCATGGAAAGATTCGTATTATCTTTTGATTCTATTTTTCCACAAACTTTTTGAAGTACCCTCGTATATTCAAAGTTATGCTGTCTCAGTGGGAAAATTTTATTCTTGCTTTGTATTCGATTTGGGGGCAGCATTTTTCAATTCTTTAAGCTCAGCTGATGAGACCAGGCTTACCATTGTGAAGCTTTTAGATAATGAATATAATGGTGACATTTTTATTTTGTCTAAGTCTAATATTAGTTGATCTAATAGACATGAAAATGGGAGGGGGCTTCTGCTGGCTGAAGACCACTGGATGCTTTTTTATTTCTTCTCTGTAGTGAGACCCTGGTAGTAAATAGATGAAACGAACCGATTTCATGTCTCACATTAAACAGCAAGAACTAGATCTTCCCACATGGCAGCAGAATTTATTTTGTACTCCGTGATGAACATGTTTATAGGGCAGAGCAGGTGGCCAGTGTTTTATGTTGCTTGGCACTTGATGGCAACAGTAAAATGTTCATCAGTTAATCATTGTTTTTGTTTCTCTATCTGCCTAAACAGCTCTGCTAATTAAAACTTGGTATGAAGTGATATCCCAGCTCTACTAAATTTTACTTCACAGTCCTTAGGGTTGGTTGTGGACATCCCTCAAAGGCATTATCTTGCTGGACCACTTCTGAATTAACAATAATCATACTTCACGTGTAACTATGCACAGTAGTTTTTCATGCTTTTTTTTTTTTTCTTTTTCTTTTTGTCTTTTTTACTGACTGGTAACGGGATCGCAACCCTCGGTGTCGCGCCTGCACTGTGCTCAGCCAGTGAGCGGGAACCAGTCTCCACATGGGATCTGAACCCTCAGCGGGAGCACCGCCACACTCCCAAGTGGCGCACTCTCCAGTGCACCACCAGGCTGGCCCTTTTTCATGCTTTTTAATCATTAACAAGCTCTCCAGTCAGCGTGGTGACATATTAGAGCCTGTTAGCTCCTTTTATGATTGGACAGGCAGAGTGAAGGGGAAGAAGGACCCAAGAGCAGAGGATGCAAGGTGATTGAAAAGGCCCAGCCTGGGAGCCCAGAAAGATGGGTGGAATAAACAAGGTGAATTCCCTTATTCTATGCAGAGAGCTCCAAAATTCACCAAGTGCATGGAGAAACTGAATTATCATGGCACTTAATTTTTTAAATAAAATTTTTAAAAATCGCATAACTTGCAGATTATCATGACTTCCTGGAATCTTAGTTTTTGTATCATCCTTAACTATTTCTCTGAGAGAACATGATTCCTTAGAGGAGCAACTTAGGATGTGTGTTGCTGGAGGTGAGGGCTTAGTTTGCATTCAAGGAGGAGTCCACAAACACTGTGAGGTGTCTACCAGGCAGGGGTCTCACTGAGCTCTCTGTGCTTTGATTGTAACATAGTTGATCGTACATATCTGTGGGGTACAGAGTTGAATATCAGTACCTGTGTGCAATATGCGATGCTAAAATCAGGATAATCAGTATATTCAACATTTCACTTTCTATTCAGCTCACTCGGTCATATTTAGAGACCTCCCCATGGCTTTTATTGTTTGTTGTAGTGATTCCCACAATGTAGTAGGTGTACCAAGGGTGTTACATCAGATGATTTTAGGTGATTCATAAATTTTATTTTATTTTTAATTGGCACATGATAATTGTATATATTTATGGAGTACAAAATGGTATTTCAATATATGTCTACAGTGTGTAATGATCAAACCAGGGTAGGTAATGTATAGATATTTTTTTTAAATGTCGTTATATTATAGCTATTTGTTTCATGTAGATTAAGGACATAATCCTATCAAATGAGTTAATGTAATAGTGTAAGTTTTCCTTTGAGATGAGATTCATGTATGAAGACTTTGGTGAGTTCCCAAAATAGACATAAGCACAGTTTCTTTTGTGCTCCAGCAATATTTTTTTAACTTGAAAGTACATGCACATAATTTGAAATACCAATAGTGTGTAAAGGTTTATAATAAAAAATAGCCATCCCTTTTTCTCCGCAACCACGCCAGCATTTATCTTTCGGTGTCTTTTGGATTTTGGCCATCCTAACTGGGGTGAGATGGTATCTCAGTGTGGTTTTGATTTGCATTTCCCGGATGCTGAGTGATGTTGAGCATTTTTTCATATGACTGTTGGCCATTTGCATATCTTCTTTAGAGAAATGCTTACTTAGCTCTTTTGCCCATTTTTTGATTGGGTTGCTTGTTTTTTCATTGTAAAGTTGTATGAGTTCCTTATATATTCTGGATATTAGTCCTTTGTCAGACATGTATTTTGCAAATATTTTCTCCCACTCTGTTGGCTGTCTTTTAGCTCTGTTAATTGTTTCTTTTGCTGCGCAAAAGCTTTTTAGTTTGATATAGTCCCATTTATTTATTTTTCCTTTGGTTGCCCGTGCTTTGGGGGTCATATTCATGAAGTCTGTGCCCAGCCCTATTTGCTGAAAGGTTTCTCCTATATTTTCTTTAATAAGTTTTATTGTTTCAGGGTGTATATTTAAATCCTTGATCAATTTGAGTTGATTTTAGTGCATGGTGAGAGGTATAGATCTAGTTTCAATCTCCTGCAAATGGATAACCAGTTATCCCAGCACCCTTTGCTGAAGAGGGAGTCCCGACCCCAGTGAATAGACTTAATGCCTTTGTCGAAGATCAAATGGCAGTAAGTGCGTGGGTTGATTTCAGGGTGCTCTATTCTATTCCATTGATCAGAGTCTCTGTTATTATACCAATACCATGCTGTTTTGGTTATTATAGCTTTGTAGTATAGTTTAAAGTCAGGTAGAGTAATACCTCCAGCTTTATTTTTTTTGCTCAGCATTGCTTTGGCTATTCATGGTCTTTTGTTATTCCAGATAAATAACTGTATAGTTCTTTCCATTTCTGTGAGAAATGTCATAGGAATTTTGATGGGGATTGCATTAAATTTGTATATTACTTTGGGTAGTATAGTCATTTTCACTATATTGATTCTTCCAATCCAGGAGCATGGGATGTCTTTCCATCTTCTTGTATCCTCTCTAATTTCTCTCAGGAGTGGTTTATAGTTCTCATTATAGAGATTTTTCACATCCTTAGTTAGTTCAATTCCTAAGTATTTTATTTTTTTGGTGGCTATTGTAAATGGGCAAGCTTTCTTGATTTCTCTTTCTGCTTCTTCACTATTGGTGAATAGAAATGCTACTGATTTTTGTGTGTTGATTTTGTATCCTGCTACTGTGCTGAACTCTTTTATCACCTCTAAGAGTTTTTTAATAGATGATTTGGGCTGTTCGATATATAGGATCATGTCATCTGCAAACAGGGACAGTTTGACAAAAAAAAAAAAAAAAAAAAAAAAAAAAAGCCATCCCTTGCTTTATCTTCTTTCCACTGCCCAGTTCCTATAACACACTTTTAATACTTCTTGCAGTCTCTTCTTGAAGTTGCCTAAATAACACTAAGAAATATGCCTAAACTGCTATTTTCAATAGCACTTTCTGCTATGGTGGATAAGTGGTTCTCAAACAGGGGCAGTTTTGCTTTCCAAGGACCACACTGAGAGACTTTTTTTTTTTGTCACAATTCGGGGGAGAAGGGCATATGACTGGCATCTGATTGCTACTAGCAAGAATGCTGCTAAGCGTCCTATTATAAACAGGACAGCCCCCACAACAAAGAATGATCTGGCCCAAAATATCAAAGTGCTGAGGTTGAGAAGCCCTGTGGTATGTGAAGATTTAGCTTAGATCCATCTTCCCAACCTACACATATAGTTAAATTGCTACTTTAGTTAAGTCAGTAATTAGTGTTTACATTGTTGTTATGTATATATTGTTAGCTGTAGAACCACTTTGTGACTGTGATTACATTTCTTTCACTGTACAGCTTTTTAGTTTTTCTGGAGTTATTAATTGCCTCATTTTCAATCCACATATTAAAGTTCTTTCCCAGCTCTTTATGATACCAAAAGCTTTTCTTGGGTCTCTCTTTTCCCTAGATTCAGTACTTCTAAAACCTTTTGGGGCCAGCCCCATAGCGCACTCGGGAGAGTGTGGCGCTGGGAGCGCAGCGACGCTCCCGCTTCGGGTTCGGATCCTATATAGGACTGGCCGGTGCACTCACTGGCTGAGCGCGGTGCGGGCGACACTAAGCCAAGGGTTGCGATCCCCTTGTCGGTCTCAAAAAAGCCAAAAAATAAAAAAAATAAAAATAAAAAATAAAACCTTTTGTTTTCCTGCTCCAAGCTGATTGTTCATTAGATCTAAGGCTCAGCTGTCACCTTAGAATTTTTCTCTATCACTGTTAGGGTAGGATCTATTGTTTCTTAGATTTTGTGGCTTTCCCTCTTATTTTTTTCCCATTTGTTTAGCTGTGGCACACCTTCCAGTCATTTTCTTAGAAAGAATACACTGAAGGTAAATTTTAAGTCTTTGCATGAGTGTCTTCTTTGCCCTCATACTTGATTGCCAGCTTGTTTGAGTATTGGATCTTAAGTTGGAAATAATATTCAATCATAATTTTAAAGACATTCTGTTGGGTTCTGAGAGTGTTGCTGAGAAATCTGATGGCCTAATCCATTATTGGTCCTTTTAAAAATGCCACCTGTTCTTTTATTATTCAAAGTATTTAGGGTCTTCTATTTATCATTTATCTTCTCAAATTCCATGATGCTCTTTGGTGTAGGTCTTTCCATCCATTTTGCAGAGTGCTCCTGAGATCCTCTAATCTAGAAAATGCTCTTATATATTACTGATAATTTCCCTCTCTACATTTTCTCTTTCTGGAAATCTTATTGGCAAAATGTTGGACATCCTAGATTGATTTCTTAAGTCTCTTTTTTTTCCTTTCATATTTTCTATCACTTTGGAAGATTTCTTTAACCTTCCAAATCTGCTATTTATATTTTGATGTTATTGACTATCTTTTTCATTTACATTTTTGTCCTTCATTGGTCCTTTTATAGCATCTTGTTCTTGATTTTTAGATGCTTTCTGAGGACACTGGCTAGTTTTTTTTAAGTTTATTTTGGTTGCCTACATGATCTCTCTTTTTTCTGAGTTTTATTTTTATGTTCCTTTATTTCAGTCTTCCATATTAGAAGTTTTTTAAATGTAGCGAGTGATCCTTGATTGAGTATTTGGTTTTGGAGTGAAGTCTGGAGCTTAGTGGATACCAGTGGTGAGATTACTTTAAGGTAGTTGTAAGGGAGCTGAACATTTTTTTGTGGAAGTTCCTAATGTCAACATATGGAGGCCTTTGCTCTTGGATTATGGTTTTCTACCAAAGTGATATCTCTGGTCTCCTGGTATGTTTGAGGGTAGTGTCCAACTACCTGCATGGTGCATGTGGAGCTGCGGAAGAGTCTCCACAGGCAGACTGTTAATTTTTCTATTTTTGATATGGCATGTTCCTGCCTTGACCTGCTACCTCTGAGTCCTGAGCTCTGTTATCAAATATCTCCAGAAGCTGAACCTCAATCTCTTGTCCAGATGTCTTCCCCTCATATCTCCTTTGCACATCATCCTAAATCTTATTAAATTCTTGCTTGAATTAAAATTATACTTGCATGTTCCGGCCTTCCCTGTCAGACTGTGAGTCTGGAAGGACTTGATCTTATTTCTCTTTGAGTCTAACATCTGGCAGGAAATTTGGAAGTGCTCAGCAAACGTTTGCTAAATTGAAGTAAATTGAATTTTGGCCATATAGCCTGCTTTTCAGTTCCAAATTCTAGGACAAAGTCTGACTTGCTTTTTGTTCTTCCTCTCATGCATGCTGGTTAATTTGGACATAGGACACTTGTGAGCTTTTTGATAAAACCTAATATAATTCAGTTTATCGCCTTACTCTGTGATTCTAAATGGTTTTAAAACTATTTTTTTAAAAAAAATAAAATGAAAGAGAAGTAAAAGAACTTCTGATATTTTAATTGTTTATGTCAACTTGATGGTCTACTGATATATGGGAATTTCTGTTTTTAAATATTTGGTGGCATTAGAGGAATTACCTGAGTTTACTCTGCACCGTGCTTGTTGGTTTTTGTATTGATTGCTATTAGTTAATTTGACCTGCAGTAATGCTTTCCATAATCTGCTGGGCTTCAGTCAGGTTTTGATAATTAGGGATACGTACAGAGCAAGACTGGATGTTGACTTGTGTTCTCCACTCTGTTTCTTGCCTTCATCAGCCTAATCTGGATAATTAGCCCTAAGTACATTTCTCTTGGCAGATTCAGGAATTTGGAGGTCTACTGAAAGAGTCATGAAAGCTTGGTGTTAGGGTGTGTATGTAGTTTTGCATTATTCCACACCAGGAAATTTGGTTGAAGTGAAAGAAAAATCTCAGGCTGGAAGGACGATGAGTTAAGTCTCAAATCTGTCACTCACTAGCCCCTCAGTGTTCTGAACTGGAAAATGATAGCGTAATCCCTGCCTTTCCCTGACTCTTAGGCAAAGATAAAGGTGAAAGAGACAGAAAAGCCGATGTACAAACTTTCTTTTGTGACAGAAGATCATGTACACTTCTTCCTACAGTTTAGAAATGACCTACCACACCTGAAGCCATCAGGTGCAGAAGATCCATCTGATCTGACTCAACCTTTGGATCACTCACCGGGGAATTTCCCACTTTGTGTCTTTAAACCAGGAACCCAGCAGTGGAACTTTGTGGTGAGTTGTCCTTTCTTCCTTCTGAAGCTCTATGCTCCTGTGTTGGTTAGGGACTGTGTTTAACAATTTATTCAAGACATATTTATCAAGTGCCAACTGTATGTTTGTTGGTTGGGGATGACAGAGTGGCAAACAAAACAAATGCAGTGTGTACCCTTGTGGAGAGAGCAGCATCATGGGAGAATGGCAGTGCAAGGGCTCTGAGGCCAGAATGAGTCTGATGCATGAACAGCTGGGCATCTGGAGTGCAAATGGAGGGGAGGTGAATGCAGCAGCTCATTCAGGAACTTGTGGGCTGGATTACAATATTGATTTTAAATTTTAAGACCAATGGCCAGCCAGTGGTGGCAGATTTTAGGTAGGAGAGTGATAAGATAAAATTTGCTTTTTGATAAAATCATCCCAAGTTCTGAGTGAAGATGGAGGCAGGTGTGGGGGCAAGGAGAATCAGGAGGCCATCATGTAGACCAGATGAATGGCAATGGTGGCCTGCAACAGGGCACTAGTGGAAGTAGAGGTCCTGGGAGAGGTCGGAGATGTATCTGGGCGGGCAGTTGGACCTGCCAACCAGCACAATGCACTGGGCTGAGGGGAGCGAGAAGGGGTGATGAACATGATCTTCAGGGCTGCATGGTGGAGGTGAGTGCCATTTCCTAAGATGAGAAATTCTGAAGGAGAATCAGAAGTCTGGGGAGAACTCAGATTTGTTTCTAGCTGCATGGTGGAGGTGAGTGCCATTTCCTAAGATGAGAAATTCTGAAGGAGAATCAGAAGTGTGGGGAGAATTCAGATTTGCTTCTGTGCTGAAACCCAATTTTGAGTTTGAGTTACCTAAACAGAGGGGAAACTCAGCAGTTAGATGGCCACATCCAGAGTTCAGGAGAGACATCTGGGCTGGCCTGTGCTCTTTGTGCAATGTTTGGTTTGAGGCTTCCTGTGCGGAGGCGTGATCTGAACACAGAGCAGTAGTTCACACAATGTGATAACAAGATGGTTTTAGGTGGTAAGAATTATCTCTGCTTCTTGCTACCAAAGATTTTTACCCTGAAAATGGCTGGCCAGGTGCTGGTTGCTATGGCGGATCCATTTACATTTTGATCATGAAGCAGAAGGTGAACCAGCTGAACATTTGGTGCTCTTGACTGGGCTTGGCATTTGGGCTCACTTCTGATAGAAACAAATGAGTCTGAGTTTCTGATTCCAGTGAACATGGTAGTAGGGTTAGTGGTGATTATGATAGTGATGATGGTGGTGGTGGTGATGATGATGATGGTGATGATGATGGTGGTGATGGTGATGATGATGATGGTGATGGTGATGATGATGGTGATGATGATGGTGATGGTGATGATGGTGATGGTGATGATGATGGTGATGATGGTGATGATGATGATGGTGATGGTGAAGATGGTGATGGTGATGATGGTGATGGTGATGATGGTGATGATGGTGATGGTGATGATGATGATGGTGATGATGGTGATGGTGATGATGGTGATGGTGATGATGGTGATGGTGATGGTGACGATGATGATGGTGATGGTGATGATGATGATGGTGATGATGATGGTGATGATGGTGATGGTGATGGTGATGGTGATGATGGTGATGGCGATGGTGACAATGGTGGTGAGGACATGGTGGTGGGGGTAGGAATGGGCCCAGCCAATACATGTTCAGTAAATTTAAATTTACACCTAATCCTTTGATTTCTATTTTACATGTTCATATTCCGTGGAAAGAGGCAAAAAGGGCTTGTATGAGTGTACTTCAAAAAGTTCATAGAAAAATAGAATGAAAAGATAGTACAAATCTTTCCATGAACTTTTTGAAGTACCCTCATCTGTGAAGCTCTCAGCTTTTTCATATGTAGGATATGTACTTGGTAACCATCTGTTTCCCATCACAATATAGCCACAAACCATTTAATGAGTAAAGGCAGTGTCCTTGGAGGTGGGGATACTCCTGAACATATTCCAAAATCTTTTAATTTTCATTATTACCATATAATTCTTCAATAGATTTAATTTATAGTAAGAAGATGTTTACTTGCATGCCCTAAAAGGACAAATTTTATTAACTGAGGGATGTGGGTTATTATTTGTGTGTGGGGGGTTTTTTTGTTTGTTCGTTTGTTTTTGTTTTTTTGAGTGCATTTTTTATACATGGCCTATGGGATGCAGAAGTTACTGTGTTCTCTTAGGGAACATAGTGGATTATTTCAAGGGCTTATTACTTTTTGACTTTAAAAAAAAATTGGTACTTCTAGGGGTACCCTCATCTGTGAAGCTCTCAGCTTTTTCATATGTAGGATATGTACTTGGTAACCATCTGTTTCCCATCACAATATAGCCACAAACCATTTAATGAGTAAAGGCAGTGTCCTTGGAGGTGGGGATACTCCTGAACATATTCCAAAATCTTTTAATTTTCATTATTACCATATAATTCTTCAATAGATTTAATTTATAGTAAGAAGATGTTTACTTGCATGCCCTAAAAGGACAAATTTTATTAACTGAGGGATGTGGGTTATTATTTGTGTGGGGGGGTGTTTTTTTGTTTGTTCGTTTGTTTTTGTTTTTTTGAGTGCATTTCTTATACATGGCCTATGGGATGCAGAAGTTACTGTGTTCTCTTAGGGAACATAGTGGATTATTTCAAGGGCTTATTACTTTTTGACTTTAAAAATATGGTACTTCTAGGAGGGTTGAAAGCTACAGCATGCAGTAATATGCGTGTGTGTGAATCTTTCCTATATTTGGAATGGTCTGATTTTTTTTTGATAGATTGGTGGCTGCTTGGAATTGCAGATGCATCATTAAGTTATTGCATTTAAATTTAGCTCTTGTTCTCACTTTGGAAGGAAATTGAATGTTTGAATTATTTTGCCATGAAGGAAATGCAATTAGAAAATAGATTCTCGTGACTTTTCAATACAGGAGGTCTAGCCAGTGACCCTCAGAGGAGGCTGCACATTGACTCAGAGGAAAAGCTCTCTGACAGTACCTTCCGTATGGAGGAAGTTGAAACTACCTTAAACACACTTTAATGATTACTAAATTCTAAACTCTCCAATGGCAGCATTTTATGTATAAATCTGTAATGGCCATTATTATGAATATTAAATGTTTATTCATAGGCCTGAGTTGGATAACTTACGTCATCAACAACACATTCACAGAGATTGTGTATATGTGTGAGCAGCTTTAAAATCATTTTACCTTGTCAGTTTTCAAGGGCCATAGATGCTCATTGAAAAAAATCACATCTTACAGACATATATAAAGTAAAATGCTAAAGTTCCCCTGTGCATCTTTCCCCAGGGAAGTGAGATGAGGAAGGGCAGCATGTCCATAAAGGGTATGTGTTATCAAGCCGGTGGCCACAGTAGGTGTCAGGGGCTCATCCCTGTGGAGGAACCGTGAGGGACTTAGTGGAGCACACCACGGAGCTATTCCATTTGAGGGATGAGGGAACTGGGATATTTATTCAGGAGCATCCTGTCCACCTGGTTGAGGTGACCTTCCAGGTGCATGCACAGCCTGGCACATCTTGCTTGCCCTGCTCATGGGTGGGGATGGGCCTGGCCAGGCTAAGCCCAGAGGCACAGAAACACAGGTGATGATGGTAAACAGTTTGATGTGTGTGGAGTTGAATACAAAGGAAATATGGGTGGCCTCCTTACATCCCGCTGACAGCGCTTTCTCCTGTTTATTAACAAGTTTATTATATATAGATACACACACATACAATAACTAGTTAACTAGCCATTCTCCTAACTATGTTTAACTATTACTACCAGAGCTTGCTGCAGTGAGCATCTTTGTCCAGGCTTACCTGGGTACACATTACTCTAGAACATGTGCAGATTTGCCTATATTTGTATAAGCATTGAAATACATAGAAAAATTAAATTTAAAAAACAGGAATATGTGTGTAGGTTCACCATAATCTGCTTTTAAAATTCAGTGATCCACCATGGAACTAACATTGCATAGCATTCAACCTGTCTCTCAGTTTTGTATTTTCCATATTTCTGTGTGTACATAGTCTGAAAACCTGACTTTGTGCATGACAGGTGCTTGGTAAATATTTATTGAGAAGAGGAAATGGCCCC
>NW_007731730.1:149744-150899 GCF_000696425.1 Galeopterus variegatus
TCTCTCTCTCTCTCTTTCTTCTTTCTTTCTTTCTTTCTTTCTTTCTTTCTTTCTTTCTTTCGTCTTCTCTCTCTCTCTCTCTCTTTTAGGTAAACAAGTCAAATGGAAGGGGTTCTGTTGATACTGAAGTCTTAATGCCAATTCCCATCAGATGATGCATTAGTGCCGTCCTAGGCTTTTAGGGAAATGTGGGTGACGCTGCATGCCGTCCCCATTCCCTGGCCTGGCTCAGTGGTGGCTCCATGCTTGCAGTCAAAAGCAAAAGAGAGTGCAAATGTATTTGGCAAGGGCTTTGGAAATAGCCCGGAAACTGTCACACTTTCAGCTGTGGCAGGTAGGCCTTGATATCGTCGGTTTCACTCTTGTCTCTTGGCAAACCCAGACCATGGAGCTTAGTTTACTTGCTCCTTTTGTTCTTCAGAATAGAGAAGTGCAGCTGCTGATGTAGCTGTGTGCTCAGAAAGGTCTTTGGGGCCTGCTGTGCCCTGTGGTATTATGTTTGTTAGGGGTCTTTAGCTTTCAGATGACAGAAAACCAGCTTAAACAAGCTTAAGCAAAACCAGAAGTTAATTGACTGGTGTAGCTGAAGAAAAAGTAGATCTTNAAGTCATATTGTTTCTGCTTCCCGGGCATAGTAGGCAGGACTATTTACTCAATGCCATGAGCTCTGGAACAGATTATATTTAAGCATTAAGCAGCATCGGAGAGAGAAATTCTGTCTTCTCTACCTCTGTAGAGAATTTTGTGATGATCAGCCTGGGGAAGACATTGCCTAAACCCACCTACCAACTTAATATCTTCTAGTATGTTCTATAGGTAACCAAATAGACAAAAATAATCAGCAAAAGCCAGCCAATGTCATGTATTTATTGGAAATAAATAAAATTATTTATTAGAAAAAAATATAACTGGCACATTAAGCCATGGTTTTGTGGTAGTCATATAAAGTTTCCTTTTCAATATGTTTATGTATGTAAAACACACAGTATTGTTTAAAAAAAAAGGCTCAGTTAATAGTTGGCACACAGAGATGGTAAAGCGTGTGCTGTTGGGCGAAACCCAGTTACCTACAACCTCAGAGAGGCAAACTTGTGAAAGCGTCACAGGTGCTCTCGCAAGCTGCAGGTGGTTCCTGGGATCCAGGACCACAGTTAA
>NW_007731731.1:0-7262 GCF_000696425.1 Galeopterus variegatus
GAGATATTCAGAAACAGGCAATCTTCTCTCAGGATCAAGATGGTCTGCTATCTCTGAGTCCCCTAATACTCATTTCAGCATGCTAATCTTCTGTCTCCCTAAATATGGTAAGTGGCAAAGCATTCAGCCCAAAGAGGCTGAAGCAGAAGCCATCTTCAGTAAAACACAAATCTGGCATACCCTTTCCCTTCTTAAAGCCCTTCAATGGCTGCCCAACACCTTTAGGATAAGTCCAAATTCCTTATAAAATTCCTTTAGGACCTTGCTCCTCTCCAGACCTCTCCAGCCTTATCTCCCATCCCCTGCTACACGTATCCTGAACTTCAGTCATTCCAGCTCTCTGAATGCACACAGTTTTGTTTACCTCTGGGTCTTTGCAAATGCTGTTCCCTCCCCCTGGAATGACCTTCCTCCTCATCTCCTCACCTAGGTGCCTTGTATTCATCCTTCATGAGGACCTCCCATGACTCACTCAGTTTCTCTATACTCTCTGTGTAAGTAAACTTCTCTTATGGTAGATCCCTCACCAGAATAAGTTCTTGAGAACAGGATCTGAATTGTGTAATTGTTTTCATCTCTATATTCCCAACACCTAGTTGTTGCTCAATTAAAATCTTTTAAATAAAGATAGTGAAAATATGCTCATGGACCAGTAAGACAGCTCAGCTATTAACCAACCAAGAAGTAGAGACAGGATTAATAAGCTGGGGGTGGGGGTGGAGGAGCCCAGACAGCTGCAAGGTAAGAAGAAAAGGGCCAAACAGGGTACAGGATGGGAGAATCTGAGGCCAGGCTGCTCAGGTACATGGGACAGCTTACTGTGGGCACTTGAGCCCTAAAAGTTTCCAGGGTATAGGCATTTCTTAGTTTCCATGTTAAGAGTCTGGGGGTTTCTGTTGACTTCTAAGTGCAGTGGATCACAGGACCCTAAGCAGGACTACTGTGTACAGTTGTGCCCTGCATAATTTGGCAAAGGGGGTGAGTAGAAGTTGAAACCCAGCCTTCCCTCTGCTTTCCAAACCATTTCCCCTGGAGCTTCTGTTTCTGCCCTTAGGGGGCACCTTTATCCAATTCACACAGAGACAAATGTTGGTTTATGCTCAAGGTAAGGAGCTCATCTTTATTTCTGAAAGACCTCTTCATTGTTCAGTGTCTGGAGACCAAGAAACCCATCTTAGGAGAAGTTCAGGGTACAAGGGGAGCTTAGGAAGAAGAAAAAAATGACCTAAGGTTTAGGGCTTCACTTTGTGACTGTGGTTTTTTCTTCCAAGCCTGCTTCAAGCAGAAGCTATAAGGATCTTGTATAAATGAGTAGCTCCTCGGTGAAGCCCTCTCATCTTCATTTCCAGAATCAAGGGCCCTGGCATTGGTTCTTGCCCCAGTAGGCAGCCTGAGGGAGGAGTTTTCTTGCCCTTAAGCTCTAGGTTTGCGGCATTGTTCAGTGTCTGGAGACCAAGAAACCCATCTTAGGAGAAGTTCAGGGTACAAGGGGAGCTTAGGAAGAAGAAAAAAATGACCTAAGGTTTAGGGCTTCACTTTGTGACTGTGGTTTTTTCTTCCAAGCCTGCTTCAAGCAGAAGCTATAAGGATCTTGTATAAATGAGTAGCTCCTCGGTGAAGCCCTCTCACCTTCATTTCCAGAATCAAGGGCCCTGGCATTGGTTCTTGCCCCAGTACGCAGCCTGAGGGAGGAGTTTTCTTGCCCTTAAGCTCTAGGTTTGCGAATATCATCTATACTTGTGTTCATTTGGCCATTTTGATTTGACCTCTGAAAACTGTGTACTGTGTGCTCCCAGTAAGCTTAGCAGGCAGTGTGTTGATTGATTAGTTTAAAGATAGCCTGTGTACTCATTTCCTTCTCTGCCATTTTGGACATATGTCTTAACCTGCAAAGAAAGAAAGGAGGAGGGGGAGAGAGAAAGAATCTCAGATCTGCCACTGCAGGGAGTGTAATTGATCTATGGCCTCAGCTGGTGCTCTCTGAACTTGATCACCACACTTCACATGGACTTCTCTCAGCCAGTGACCGAGTCTCACAAGATGTGGGTGACTAAGGCTTGATATAAGACGTGGAAGATGTGGATCTCCTTTGATGGGCAAACTTGGCATGGGAACTACCTCCCTGGTGACCTTTCCAAACTTTCCTTCGTACTTCACTGCAATCTAAAATGCTTAGACCCAACCTTCTATCCTTCCTTTTCTCCTTCACTAAGTGTCAGACCTGCTCTTCCAGCCTCCCCCGACTCCTTTCTCATTTTCTCTCACATTTTTCCTAATAATTTCCTTCATGTCATATATTTTTGGTATTCTTTGTTACAGCAGCTTAGCCAGTGCCTCATCTAATACACCATCTTTCTGATCTATTCCTATATTCCCTCTGCCTTGGTTAACCCAGGACTGGTTCACAGCCCTGTCTCCTTAATCCATTAATGCCTACTCTTCAATATGGCATTTAATTATATTTGATGATTTTGAAGGACAGCAAAACTAGTTCCCTTTGGGCACAGGATTATCTCAAGTCAGAGTTAATAGCCTTAATGGTTTAAAATGGCACTAAATGGTTCTCTACATTTGGGCAAGGCCATCTGGTCATTTGCAGATCAGCATAATAATAAGCACCCAGGCAGATTTCCACATATGGGCTGAAACACAGACATGTTCCAAATTATATACACTATAAAATTTACTATCCTTCACTAAAACCCAAATCACAAACTATCCCTTACTTGAATTACAACAATGAGTTGTCACCCAGACAATATGACTGAAATGAATCTGACTGCAAACAAAGCCCCACTAAACAGTACCCAGACTTTAGACAAGGTCAAAATGCAATCACAATTCTGGGAAGAGCTTCTGAGCATGCATATCAGTGACTTCTCTCAACTCTGCCCCAGCATGTGTGTGGCCAATGGGTTTGTTTAAAATTGAGCCATGATGGTTGGGTGAAATCAAGTGATTTTGCTCTAGAAGCATTTACATCCTCTGAGTGTGATTAAGTCATGAAAGCAAATTGAGGAAATAATGAAATAATTTTCTTTGCAATGATAGTGTTTGCTTTCATTTCCTGCCTCCCATTCTGTCAAGGTTTCTAAGTGGACTGAATATAGACCTATATCCAGTTAGCATTGAAATTATGATGATCGTTCCCCATCCTTATTTCCTTTTATAATTCAAAGTAGTATAAATAATGAAACTTAAACTAAGGGAGTGTCCAGCAAAGTTCTGATTTTTACCATGAAGATTATTTGATGATATTTATGTGTCAATTAATTTTTAAACATTGGTGCCTTAAGCCACATACATGACCTGCCCATTGAGTGTCTAATAATGCCCCTTAGACATATGGTGTTGATGACCATTGATGACAATTCTCCAATTCCCTTTAAAGCCTCTCAGAAACCTAAATCATTTAGAAGGAGGAAGTCCTTGAAATGAACAAAGCAGCAGACAGAGAGACCAGTGACTGGCATTCTTGAATGCTCTTGGTAATCATGCCTTAGCTGCTTAATATGCAAAAGACAGATACACAATATGACTAGCAAGCCACTTACCTGGAAGACCATAATAATGAGAAAATAATGGGAGAGAAATGAAAGAGTTGTAGTGACACCTCTTAAGTTACATGAAGCTTCTATATGCAAATCACTGTGGCTTTATCTCCTTAGCTAAGAAGCACTGGCCATGAACTTGAGGTAATGGTTTAGGCCTTATAACTCTAGTAGGTGATTTTTGTTTTACCTCGGTAACTAAAACGAGGGCAATGAATGGACAAAATTCCTTTGTGAATGGACTGCAAGCAGGGAATGCTGAGCAGACCAGATCTTTTCCTTTGGTAGGATGAGGTTACCAGATGAGGTGGGCCACGGTTGAATGGGCTTTTGGCTGCCCTAGCATATTTTAAACTCCCACCTAATTTGCCATCCGGTGTTGCACCTGGGTCCCCTTTGGCACCAGTGTGGTCCAGATTTCTTCGGCCCAATGCATATCTGCTTTTCGAATTATTTTTCCCCAGATGTAGTTTCCATCTAGCCAAATTTAACCTTGTCTTATTATTTCCTGTCCCTCATTTCTAACCTCTTTGGGGACATTGTGAGCTGCCCAGTGTTGACAATGCTACCTAATTTAGAAGCATCTGCAATTTGCATCAATAAGCCAAGTCCTCTTTTCAATTTATTAATAAAGACACTAAGAAATAATATTTCTATCAGAGACTGTGCTGTGTATTTGGAAACACTGGCATTTCTCATGGACCATTTCGTTTATTAATTCTCAGCCTATTTCCAAACCACATTCTTTCTCTAGTCCAAGTTGATCTTGATGCCAAGCACAATATTGAAACATGGTTTTGTGGGAAATGGTTTGCTCATCTCCAAGCATATGCAACTTTGCCTTCATCAGCTGGTGGCAGGGAGAACAACACTACTGGAGTAACTTTATTGGAATAATCTGACATGGCCGGTTCTTGGCTCATGGCTCTTGACCATCCTCCTCTTGGATTTTACAGAGCTTTTCCTTCTATGTTGTGGGGCTATTTTACAAACAGAGTAAGAACCTAGCATATCTGTTGCTTTCTTGTCTCCTGGAGTTGTCGAACTCTCACAACTTACTGGGAAGAGCAAGTGCTCACTTACCATTTCTTGCTAACAATTTCTTGGGCATCTATGAAGTATTGGGCTCTCCATGGAACCCATTTATTATAAGGTGATTCTTGTCTCCTGGAGTTGTCGAACTCTCACAACTTACTGGGAAGAGCAAGTGCTCACTTACTATTTCTTGCTAACAATTTCTTGGGCATCTATGAAGTATTGGGCTCTCCATGGAACCCATTTATTATAAGGTGAATTCTACAGGTGAATTCTCAGTAGACATGATTTTTCCCTAGGAATCACCTTGGCGTCCTTACTTCTTTTACTCCATCCGCCTTGCTACCACCTGAGATCAGGCCACCTGGATTAGGGCTTCCACTGTCACCCCTTCCCAATCCATTCTCTGCACCCATAACACTGTTCATATCAACACCCTATTTAACTTCTTCCATGGCTCTGTGAATGCCCTCAGAATTAAGTCCAAACACTTTTATACTTCCTCCAAGGCCCTGTCCTGACTCTCCAGCCTCGTGGCTTGTCACTGCTTCCTCTCACACTAAGCTCCAGTCCACGTTTGATAGTTTGTAGTTCCCTAAATATGCCCTGCTCTCTCTCACCTCCAGACCTGTGTGATGATGGCCTTTTGTTCTAGAATAATCTCAGGTTTTCTTCACCCAATCTCCTACTTATCTTTCTTCTTCCTCCTTTGTAATATGGCAAACTTCTCTCCTGCCTTCATTTTCAGTTCATCAGTCATTCCTCCAGAAACCTTTTGGAAGAGTCACCAAGACTGGATCCGGTGACTGGGTTTGGCTCCCACCATATCCTAAACTGAAAACCTTACAATTTTGGCTATGTATTCTAATTGTCTGTTTCCTTGCAAGTTACAAATTCTGCCTGTCTCTTCCAGATGTGTAGATGTTCCTTTGGCTTTGTGCACATCTGGAATAGACAAGCAGGAAAAGCGACATGAGCCAGAGGCATGAGAGTTAGTATGTTGGAGGGTCTAGCTGGCTTAAAATGGATATGGCCACCATCCCTAAGGCAGAGGGCACTCGGTTTTAGACCACTGGTCAACTTTTCAACTTGTTTGTTTTCTGGCTGGGTGCATCGAAATCAATACCACAGGAAATGGAACATGCTACATAATCCCAGGTGACCTCCTGCATATGACAGGAGTTCTTGAAATGAAGAGAGTGGTGTGACTTTGTGGATGAGAGGTTCTTCTAAGCATAGGGGGCAGAATGAAAGAAAATGTGGCATCTGCAGCTGAGGATAGGCATGCTTGACTTTCTCTTGGGCAGAAGAGGAGAGAAAACAAAGCTTTACCAATCTTGGTTGGCCAAACTTTCTTTCCTCAGTTCATTGATCAGTCTTGGGAATGAGTTCAGTGCCCATAGTTCTCATTTTGCCCTCTTTATTTGCAGGTAGAAGGTTTTCTCTCTCGAGTCTTTGCTTATCCCCTCGGCTTATCTTCACTTTACCTTTTCCCCACAACAGTGCCTCTGAATATTAGGTAAATGCCTTCTTATTCTTATAATCCCTTCTGCTGGCATGCTTTTGGTCATCCATTATCTCTGCCTGGAAAGCTTTCATCAAAGCAGCACATTCTTATTTGGCTTTATTTCCAGGAGGTTTCTGTTACTTTTCCCTTTTTTCATCTTCTTCTTTCCACGTCTCCATAAACTTTTATTAGACCTTTGTGAAGCCAGTGGAGATAGCAGGGAGTATACGTTGTAATTCATTTGAAAAGGAATCAGCTGCATTTTGATGAGAGGGATCATTTCACAAGACATGTGGGAAGCGCACTGTTGTTGCAACCTCTCTGTCTGCAGGGTGGAAAGCAGCAGCTAGTACTTGTCTGTTCTCACCTGAACTTAGCAGTCTGGTCACATAGGCAGCCTGGCACCGATTGCTAGCCGTATCTCACCCTCACTATGGCAGGAGGCGATCAATAGATGGATTAATCACACTTTGGGGAGCTCACACCATGGGAAGGAGAGAAAATAAGCATTGGAAGAGGAAGCTGTTGCCAACATGTTCTGCCTGGAGTTTGCAGACTGGTGCACACAACACAGGACCATAGAAAAATCCACTTTTCTATCTTCTGGTCATCCCAGAAGGATGACCAAGATCAATTGCACACTGAGAACTTCCAGAAATTTACCATCAGCTTGATTTCACCTGATCTGCAATGCTTTAAAAAAACTTATACATACCAAAGATGGTTCAAAGCCTTGAAAAAAGTGTAATGAGACTTAAGTGATCTAGGGAATAAGATTGTGCTTTTTCATGCACACCAATCCCCAAATATTCATACTTTTCAATCTAAAAGGAGCTCTGTGTGTGTGTGTGTGTGTCTTTCTTTTAAACGTATCTCTAAAGTCTCTGAAATTTGACAGGGTACAGGGCTTTTCACTTGTTTCTTTATGCATAACTCGGAGGTTTGCAATGAAGAATGCTAGAAATTAACAGTCAGAGCAGGGTGGGACTGGGGGAAGCAGGCAGTACAAGAGCCTGAGATCTACTCTAATAGAAGCTATCGTATGTGCAAAGAAAACTGCATTTTAGATCAAAAGATTTTCGTTTGAATCTTCCCTCTGCTACCCATCAGCCACAGGAAAGCAATTGAATCTCTCTGAGTCTCAGTTTGTTCATCTCAGTAGTGGATTA
>NW_007731731.1:7732-9689 GCF_000696425.1 Galeopterus variegatus
AAGATTGTGCTTTTTCATGCACACCAATCCCCAAATATTCATACTTTTCAATCTAAAAGGAGCTCTGTGTGTGTGTGTGTGTGTCTTTCTTTTAAACGTATCTCTAAAGTCTCTGAAATTTGACAGGGTACAGGGCTTTTCACTTGTTTCTTTATGCATAACTCGGAGGTTTGCAATGAAGAATGCTAGAAATTAACAGTCAGAGCAGGGTGGGACTGGGGGAAGCAGGCAGTACAAGAGCCTGAGATCTACTCTAATAGAAGCTATCGTATGTGCAAAGAAAACTGCATTTTAGATCAAAAGATTTTCGTTTGAATCTTCCCTCTGCTACCCATCAGCCACAGGAAAGCAATTGAATCTCTCTGAGTCTCAGTTTGTTCATCTCAGTAGTGGATTAAACCTGCCTTGTGAAGTTGCTGCAAGGAACAAACAAACCAGTGCAGATGGAAGTGTTTCATAACCGAAGCGGGCTCTGCAAATTAAAGAGTTGTTACAAAGGCAGGTGCTTAGCTAGGGTAAGGGGGAGAAATGTCTGCATATTTGGATTATCATCCCTTACCTGGTCCTCTAAAATCGTTCTTCAAGGCAAAAGGACAGTCATTGAAAATAATGTTATTTTCTACTTAAATTTTTTAAACTCCTACTACTGATTTTTCTCTGAGTAAAGCTATTTGCATTTACCAACAGTTAGTCTTGAAACCCACACTGGTTTCAGAAGACTCAGGGCTCCCGCCCTTGGCCCCCAGATGGTTCTGCCTCCCCCTCTGGATAGAATCATCATCATTTACAAAATGGGTTTATTAATGTTTGATTAAGGAGTTCTGACCTTTTTGGAATTAGTCTCATAATTACAGGGCTGTGGATTGTCCCCAGCCTGTCAGCAGCTCCCCTGGATCAGACCTCTTCTCGGCGGCAGTGAGTGATAGGCATTGAGGAGCAAAGCCCCGCTAATACTATAATCACCAGGCACCACTTACGTGCAGCTCACATTTTTGCTCTGGAGACCAAAGGTTGCTGCTGCAGGAGGCTCTGATTCCCTTTCCACGTGGTCTATTTCTGCTTTTAACAGCTTTGTTAATTCAATCACCACCTCCATCCAAACAATAGCTAAAGGGGGCTGGGGGATGGTAGAAGGGAGTTTGGGGCTGAGTCAACGTCTTCATCACATTACCCTAAAATGGCTCATGTGCAGGGAGAGAGGACCAGCTGGGCGCATTGGCTGCAGAGCAGGCAGCAGGTGCTCCCTGTAACGTGACACGCCTGAACCAGGTGTCACATGAAATGTGGAGGAAGGGCCTTCCTCTGCTTTGTAAGCATAGTTCTCTTGGCCTCCAGAGTTTTCAAAAGCATAAGGGAAATGAGTCAGAATGTGAGAATTAGCCTGTTTGGTGGGAATTGTCACGTTCCACTTCTCTGTTCTATCCCACTGGTGAGACATGATGAAGGAGAAAAACAGGGCCACAGAGCCTGGCCAGCCTCCTCCGCCACCCATAGGCACCCATGGACAATGGTGCTTGGCTCTTGCTTTCAGAAGCAACCTGATGAGAATTACTGTCCAATTAGCATAAATCTAGTCCAACATTTCCCCAAGAGTGTGGGATGTAAATAGGGGTCACCCAAGAAAAGTGTTCTGTGTATAAAGAAGTTTGGAAAATTCTGAATCAAACAAATGTAAACAGGTTGCTTTATTGCAGGACTTCTCAAAGCCTTAAATTACTTAATTTGCCTAGTGAATCTCTAAAAGGAAGGTAAAAAAATGCGGCATGTTCTAAACTTGGCTGACTATGAAACTCTTTTACATGAAACACCATCTGGGAAATGGTGGTCAGGTCCAGTCTGAACTTTTTTTCTTAAGAATGCAGGTGTCCTTCACCTTCTTGTATGCACTTCAGAGCATGGCATATAAATGTTAGCAGCAAAATGTTCCAGTGACCAGGACTTGTTTAATTTCCTTTGT
>NW_007731731.1:10249-11934 GCF_000696425.1 Galeopterus variegatus
TGGCATATAAATGTTAGCAGCAAAATGTTCCAGTGACCAGGACTTGTTTAATTTCCTTTGTGTAGAAGTACTCCTATGGTGTAATCAGTACTAACCTTCCTCTGTTATTAGCAGCTTAAGTCCAGGAAACCTTCATCTCTTATGCCCCCATAGAACTGCTCTTGGAACATAAGCACTGGCAAGAAGGAGAACCTCTGAAATGCCAAATGCTGTGGACCTTTTCTTCCTCTGACCCCAAGCTCTCTTGATGGAAGACTAGCATTGTGTGACCACACTGGGTCAAATGCTGGCTCTGCCTCTTACAAACTATATGGCCTTGGACAAGTCAGTTCATCTCTCTGTGCCTCTCCTTCCTCATCTACAGAGTGCAGTTAACGATATCACATGCTTTCTAGCTTGATGCAAGGACGAAATGAAACCTTCTCTGCATAGCACTGGGAAGGCCTGGCTCCTCCTTAGGCACCAGCTACAATTATGATCCATAACATCCCAACACCTAGGACAATGCTGCGGAGAAGAGGCACCAGTCTTTGCTTAACTGAACTGGATACTCTTCTGATCCTCAAGCTACATTTCTCTTGAAACCTTTCCTTCTATGCCCAGGAATCAGATGATGGCAGGCACCCAGTGCTGCTAGACTGGGGGGTGGGGGGAAGGAAAGAAAAAAAACTTGTCCCAGGGTCATTCGCAATGTTACTCTTTATAATTCTATAATTTTTTTTTGAATTTTCAAATGTGATTTTGTTATTGGGAATATAAAGAAACAATTTAATTTAAAAATGTTTTTTTTTTACAAAGGAAGATGTTCACCCATAGCATTACTTATACCATGATAAAGCAGAAACAATTTCTCAATAAAGGAGAAATGACTATGTAAATTGTGTTAGAGCTATATGATGAAATATCATGCAGCCATTGAAATCATTTTTATAAAAGTTTTATAAGGAGAAAATGGTTATGATAGAATATTAGTGAAAAAATGAGATACAAAATAATACAAAGAATGTGATCACAATTGTGTAAAAATAAGAATAGAAACATGAAAATAACCAAAATGCGAACAGTGATTTTATTTAATAAAGGCTTTTCTTAACTCTAAATTTCCAAAATTTCTATAATAACCACAAATTACTTGTATAATTTAGAAAGATAATTTCATAAAAACAAACAAACATACTTGTTTTAATTCTTTCAAACGTACTGATTCTTCTTGATTCCTGGGCAAGTGACTGTTTAGACGTGAGCAGCAAAACAACTCAGGTCCAAGCGTCATCTGTCACTGGAGGTAACAGCTGAGGGGAGCAACCACTGAGGGCCTGGGGTCAGTGACACAAAGTCTGAGGAGGGACTTAAGACATGCCTCATATATCCTCCACGAGCAGATTTCTTACCTGTCAGAGTAATTTCCATAAGGCCTTTTGCTCTCAAACTTCTGCCTTTGAGAATAACCTTGCTTCACAAGAGTTAAGAAGTACTTATTCTCTCCTGAGGGTCTTAAATTCTATACCCATTACTAGGAAAATTTATTTCCTTAGTTTGGGGTTCAGAGCTCTCAACAAGCTAGCTCCAAACTATGTTTGCAGGATCATCTCCCCCTACTCTGCTTCACAAGTCTTTTGTGACAATTAAACCAGGCTGTTTACCAGACCCCAGAATCACCATGTAAAATCCCACATCTATGAGCA
>NW_007731731.1:12418-14077 GCF_000696425.1 Galeopterus variegatus
GTTCTTAACTGGTCACGGATAACCAAACTGTGGTATATCCATACAATGAAATAGTACTGAGCAATGAAAAAGAACAACCCACAAAAATCCACAATAACGTGAATTAATTTTTTAAATGCATTATGCTAAGTGAAAGAAACTTAGACTCAAAAGGATATATACTGTGTGATTCCATTTATATGATATTCTGGAAAAGACAATAGGAACAAAAAATTTGGTGGTTACTAGGGCTGCCGTGGGGAGATAGATTGAGTACAAAGAGGCATGTGGGAACTTTTCAGGGTGATGGAAATGTTCTGTAACTTGAATGCAGTGAATACATGATTATATGCATTTGTCAAGACTCCTAACTGTACACTAAAATGGGTGCATTTCACTATATATTTTTACCTCATTAAACCTGACCTTACAAAAAAAGACAACATGAAATACACACACACATACACACACACAAACCTAGGTTCTCAAGTGTTTGGTTTCAGGATTTCTTTACACTCTTAAATGTTATTTTGGTTATATCTATTGATATTTATTTTATTAGAAACTAAAGCAAAATAAGCCAGACAAAGAAATATGAATGCCATATGATCTCACTCACATGTACAATCTAAAAAATAGTTCTCATAGAAGTAAAGAGAATAGTGGTTACCAGAAAATGGGAAGAGTAAAAAGGAAGGGGAAAATTGTAAGAGATTGGTCAATGGGTATAAAACTACAATTAGATACGAAGAATAAGTTTTAGTGTTCAATTGCATAGTAGTACGACGAGAGTTAACAATACTGTATATTTCAAAATATCTAGAAGAGAGGTTTTTGAATGTTCCCATCACAAAGAAATGATAAATTTTTAAGATGATGGATATGCTAATTACCCTGCTTTGATATAACAATGTAAATATGTATCAAAATGTCATGTTGTACCCCATAAATATGTACAACTAAGAAATAAAAAAAGAAACTAAAGCTGAGAAAAACATTTTAAATATTTGTTTTCAAATCAATCAAAAGTAAATAATAATCTTATTACACATTAGCATAAGAAAAGTATTTTTATAAAAATAACTAGATTTTCCAAAACAAAAAAAATTAGTGAAAAAAGTTACATTGTTTAACATTTTTGCAAATATCTTTTATGTCTGGCTTAATAGAAGACAGCAGGATTCTCATGTCTGTTTCTGAATTCAGTCTATTGCTATATGCTGTTCTGGTTAAAGTATACAAAGAAAATTCTGCTTTATACAAGTATGCATTTAGAGAAGGAAAGAATATTTTAATATTTTTCGGATAATTGTATATATTCTTCCTTGGTATTACTAAAATTCCCCAAGCAGTAGTCTCCTAAAAATTAGTTGCAATCTGAAATCCAAAATTATATCATGAAACTTTTTTGTACCGTTTCATTAAAATCCATTGGTCTGTCCTACACTTTGAGTGCATCTTTTACCAGTTTATAGTTTTGTACCATCATATATTAGTCATTTAAAAGATACTGATTCACCAAGTTATGCAGATCTTCTAAATGTTGGCCTGTGTCATTATTACATATATATATATATATATATATATGTATCACATTCATTAGTATCATCACCTGTCTCATCAGAAAACTCTTTAAGTATTGGGAAGCTATCCAGCTTATGGTAGTGTATACGTTTTCCC
>NW_007731731.1:14269-30586 GCF_000696425.1 Galeopterus variegatus
TACATATATATATATATATATATATATGTATCACATTCATTAGTATCATCACCTGTCTCATCAGAAAACTCTTTAAGTATTGGGAAGCTATCCAGCTTATGGTAGTGTATACGTTTTCCCGATATTCTAGTTTTCACTTGAATCTCAAACTTTATTTTTGGCAATAAATATTATCAGTTGTTTTCCTTGAAGTAACAGGCTCACTTCCTTCATTTTCAAGAAAACATCTGCCTAATACCCAAGCCTGCATAGCCATAGTTTGTACATTTGTCATTCTTTTAAGAAAGAATAGTGTTCTATAAAAAAATTTTAAAAGCCACTATTTCAGCTTGAAACTCAAGATAATGATCCCTCATTACACATCAAAAGTACTTTTTTGTATACCTCCCATTTTATTACACAGGATATTGAAAAGATCTATTCTCAAGAGTTGAGAGTTAATAAAATTATTTTATTGTTTTATCAAGAATATTCTTAAGTGAAAATTGCAATTTTTGAAAATTATGAGTGTTGAACAGTGAAGAAAATGTATATGGTTTGGTGCCACTGCAGTTTTCCCCACATGATTTTTGCACTATCAATGCAATACAGTGAAAAAGGCCATCTTATATTGTTATAAAAAATAGTTTTGACCTCCCAGACTCCTTAAAAGGGTCTCCAGCACCTCCCCCACCCCCACCCCAGGAGTCTTCTGACCACTGAAAACCACTGATCTAAACTTTTCTTATTTGTATGTCCTTTGTTCAATGTCACTATCTCCTTGAAACATTCTCTTGCTAACCACTCTGCAATTAGCATCCTTTCCTCTCTGTTCCCATAACCCCGTCTGTTTCACCTGTGTGTCTCGCACTGTCCACTTCTCACCTGCCCTGTCTTTCCACCTACTTTTCAAACTTCTCAAGAGTGAGGTATGTTTCTATGGAGCCTTGCCCCTCCCCTGGCCCTCGAATTCATAGAGTATCTTATACAGAACAGGCACTATAAAAAGTTTTTGGTTATTTGCAGATGTTAAAAATTATGCACAAGTAGATAGCTCTAGGTACACGGAATAGATGCAATGCCAATATTAGTCCAATTTAGGAAATACACGTTACTTACGGCATCATCGCTTCTGAATATTTCCAGGCTCCCATAACCGAAGACCAACCCTTCTGAACTCAGATATTTCTCTTCTGACTATTAAAAATTTATACTTTCTCTTCACTCTGCCTTCACTCTCAGCTTAAGAAAAAGAAGAGACTGTGGTATCATGGAAAGAGCCAATGCTTTGGAACAAAAAATAATGTGGGTTCATATTTATTTCTACTACTGACCTGACCTTAGCAAGACACGTAAGACCTCTGAGACGTAAGCTATCCCATCTGAAATAAAGACAGGAATAGCTGCCACCTCATGAGGTTATAAGGATTAAAGAAGATAACATCTGAAAAGGACTTAGCTCACAGATTTGCTCAAAAATGCTAGTTCCGTTGACCTAAGTTCCATTTGACCTTCTGTATTGGGAAAATACAGACCTTCTCCTCACTGAGGTTGAATGCCCAGGCCTGCTCTCCTAACTCAGAATGGCATTCCCCTCTCATTCAATGGCTTTGAAAGAACTTTTCTAATCTTTGTTTGCTCACTACTCTTCCCCTGTTCTCTAGTCATTTTGTTCTTGGGTTAGCTGAGATCTCTCTCTGATCTCTAATTCCATTCCGGTAATTCCATTCTTTGCACCTAAGCTTAAGCCAGCATCTGGTATTTCATCTCCAATCACTAAACAAGGGGATAGATGGACCCCATAGAGGGAAACACAAGAAGCTTTCTACCAGAAAAGTTTTCTTTATCCAAGAAAAGAAACCTTTGTTCGTTAAATATCTTTTTCAAGTTTTCCAAGGTTTACAATTATTGCATGTTTTATTGGCAGAATTTTTGTTAGTACATTACTCATTTTTAAGTCTCATTTGAGGCTGGGGGCTTTTTTGTTTAGTTTTATTTTCTTTTGATGCATTCATGCTTTTGGAGTAAGCAGGACTGACCCCGTGTTGGGACCTAAAATTGCATGGGCTCTAGATGATTTAAAAAGACACAGTTTTGTTTTGTTTCTTAGCATGCATTTCTCTGAGTTCCTTCTTTTCCCATGGTTATTTGATATTTTGAACCTTGGTTATGGGACAGAATGACATTATTTACATAAATGTAAAGTTGTTTTCCAGTCAGCCTGGAGCTGCAAACTTGCCATGAGACAGGTACTGTCCAGACCCTGACAAACCAAAGAAGACATCAATAAAGCTATGCTGATTCCACCCCAAAGGAGGACTCTAAGATAACATAAGGATGAGAACAGAAGCCAGCCAGAAGGAGCCTTGGCAAGAATTTGCACCTGGCCCCTTACATGTCCCCCTCCCTCCTGTTTTCATTTCCCATATTTCATTTCCCATATTTCAATCCCTCAGTAAACCTGAGTCTTTGGGATGGCTTTAGTCTGGTCATTCTCCTTCAGGTTTACTGGAGAGATGGGTGAGCCCAACATCTCACCTCAGGTCAGCAATATTCCTGGATAAAAGCTGACTTCCTATTTCACCAGTCCTGGGTGGTTTGTTTTTGTGCGGGGGCAGACAGCCAGACGTGGGTTGGTTTGGGTGAGCCTAAGCCAGCAGCTGAATGCCCAGGATTCTGTTAAAGAA
Source organism: Galeopterus variegatus (assembly GCF_000696425.1). NCBI lineage: Eukaryota > Metazoa > Chordata > Mammalia > Dermoptera > Cynocephalidae > Galeopterus > Galeopterus variegatus. The sequence continues at coordinate 16,936 of NW_007731731.1, forward strand.
TTTGGTGAGCTAAGCCAGGGTTTTTGTATGGGACAGGCAGCTGGACTTGGGTTCAGTAACAATTCAACTAGTATTCTTTCAGCATTTACAAAAATATCTAATGTGTGACTGGCAAAAGAAATTCTCAGTTGGTATGATACAAGTCCGAGCTGGATACTAGGAATAAATAGCTTCAGCATCTCATCCACAGCAGTATTTGGTGTGATTCTATTACATTTAAATGCTAATCCATGTCCTGTAGAATTCTGATTCACCGGAGGACTAATGTTGCTGATAGTCACACAGATAGCCTAGTCGGATATTACATTCTGAGCAACGGCAGAGCAAAACCCTTCCAACCTTCAATTCCTCCAAAATGCCCATAAGCACAGCTTTCAGACTGAGCCAGGAAATACCCACAAAAGAAGAGAAATTCTATAAATATATATATATATATATATAAAGATGATGAATTTTAAATAACAAATATGCATTTTATTACTAAGCTCATTATTTTAAAATTTGGCTAAAAGTTTGCCATTATGGTGTTTTAAAATCTGGGGTGCACGGTTAAATTTATTCCACTCTTTAGTTCACAGAATATTGTCAGTTGGTGAAAGGCTCTTTATCAACTTTTATTTTATTATTTTCCTTCCTCTTCCTCCTCTGCATTTTCACATGTCTATTTTCCTCCCCTCACCCTACAAGTATCTGATCAAATGTATCTGATAAATGTCTTTATATATGTATTTATTATTAAATGTTTTTTTCTATTTGTGTGTATTTTTAATTTATAAAAATAGTATTATGCTATAAATTTATTCTGTTCCCAGCATTTCTTACTCAAGACTATGTTTTTGGATCAACGCATGTTGCTATATATAGAGAGAGAGTTTATCCCTTCTGCATTTTGCATAGAGCATGCATCCACATTTGATTTACACATTCTTCTACTGAGGGACCCCTAAGTTATTCCCAGCTGCTCACCAGAGCTAACAATGGATCTATGAGCATCCCTGCACATGTTCCTTTACGGATCTTTGCCAGAAGTCTTTAAGATAAAATACTACTTTAAAATCACTGCATTGTAGGATACACATATATCCACCCAATTTAACTTCCCTCCCCCTACACAATGCATCCTCTCCTCTCTCTATGTCCTCACCAACACTTGCTATTACTCACATTTTTAACTTTTGCCATTCTGATTGTTGTGAAGTGTTATTTCTTTGTTATTCTGAATTAGAGTTCCCTGATTACTAAGGTAATTTGAGCATCTCCTTACATATGAATACATGTTATTCTTTGGGGCCTCCCCTTCTGTGAAGTGCCTATTTATCTTCTTTGTTCATTTTTCCATTTGATTTTCTTGCTTGCTTGCTTGCTTGTATTTATGTAAGCAAATGGATATGGCTGTATTCTGATAAAACTTTACTTACAAAGGTAGGTGGCAGGCCAGATTTATCCTGCAGGTCATAGTTTACCAATTCCTAATGCTATTGTGAATGGTATTTTATTTTTTATGATATTTTTCAGTCAGTCTGTTGTTGCTTGTAGAAAGAAACGTTACTGATTGTGTTAGACAATTTTGTAACCATCAACTTTGCTGAACTCTTAACACTTCTAATAGTTTGTTAATTCAGTTTGATTGAATTTTCAATAGAGACAATCATACTATCAGTAAAACATTAAAATTTTATGTCTTCTTTTTCAAAACTTTCTTTTTTCTTGTCTTACATAATTGGCTAGAACACCTAGTACTATGTTAGCCAGAGGTGATGATAATATTGTTATTTTGTACCTGATATTAATTAGGATAAATCCAGAGTTTTCATGTTAATATAATGTTTGCTGTAGATTTTAGGCTTGTAGATTTTATCAAATTAAAGATGTTTCCTTTTAGTCTTTGTTTGCTAAAAGATTGTATTATAAAGTCTGATTAATATATTATACATATATTTATATTTATTATGTACACTTATTGGTATATATAGATTACTACATGCATATTAATCCAGCCTGCTTTCTCTGACCTGGATTGATCTCTATAATCTGCCTTTATCACTGTACTGAACTGTATAAAAGGCTTTTCCTACAGCTATTGAGATAATAATTTTTCTTCCTTTGTTCTTTAATGTGGTGATTTCTGATATTAAACAATTAATTCCTGGAATAAATGCTTCTTGATCATAACATATTTTGGAGATTTAATTAGATTTTGTTAATTAATATTTTATTTAAGATTTTTGCATCTGTTTTACAGTGAAATAATCCTGATTTTTTTCTTTTCTTGTGATGTTCTTATCCAATTTTTGAGTCATAGTTATATTAGATTCATGAACTTACTTGGATAGTTTTTTTTCTTTCTGAAACAACACATATAAGCTAAAGAAACTTTGATAATTCTCACCTGTAAAAACATCTGGATCAGGGACTTTGGGCAACAAATGGAGATCATGGATTATCAATTCAATTTCTTCACTGGGTATGGTCTGTGCCATATTGTAAACACACGCACACATATTTCAGACACATGTCATCTTTCAGCTTGCAGCTATGTGAGTAAAAAATAATTCACATTTTTATGTTTTCCCCTATCAGATTCTGGTGATTGAAAGCACAAATATTATGTATTAACACAAAAAATGCAGACTGCCTAGTTCTTCAACCTGTATAAATAACAAACTACTGATTATTTAAATCGTTTTTGCTACATAATATACCTAGGGCTTAAAAACAAAAGAAAACATTCTGGATGAATTCTATTTTGTTTCAGAGCAATGATTCTCAAAATTTAACATATAAATTTTTTTTTATTAAAATGCAGATTATTTGGCCCTAACCCCAGCAATTCTAATGTAATATTTCTGAGATGGGGTTCAGGAACATTCTGATGCAGTTGATTAATAAATCACACTTTGAGGGACATGGTTTTACATTATTTGATACACAATGATATATGATATTTTGTCCACAAAAATATTAGAAAGAAGAACAAATCCTTGGCTAGTTTGAATGTGACCTGGCAAGATCTCAGCAAATCAGGGATGAAGCTTAGACAATGTATCTTTTTATGGCAGAAAAGCCACGGTCTGAGAGAACCCGCTCCTGCCACTTCCCAGCTATGTGACTTTGAGCAAGCCACTTATTTCCTTTGGCCCCCTAGTTCTTCCACAAATAATGAGAATGAATTTGATGATTTTTAAGTTTTCTTTCAATTTTTACCTTCTGTTCTAAGACTCTTCCAAACAGAATAAATTGCAATAGCATGAATCTACCAAGGAATTAGACAAGGACAAGGTTTGAAACTGCATTTTAATGATATTGGAGATGCTGATTCTTCCCCTGTTATACCTTCTCTTTTTCTACATCCTTTGTCCCTTTTAGGGTGGCCATCCAGCAAACAGTTCTTTGCTATTTCAGTATTTTAATAACAAGAACTTTCACATCTCACCTTTAATGCACAATGTGACATGACCACACTTGAGGTCATTAGCTCTGTATCTTTCTCACTTCTAGTAAGATGTTCCACCTGGCCAGAGAAGACTATTTTCTGTGTCCTGAACACAGTATGGCTATCCCCAACACCAAATCTTCATCCATACAAATCCTTCCGATAGACTTCCCTTTTCTCCGCTTCCCTGCCTAAATTTCATTCATTCTTCAAGTCTGCCTCTGAGTCACTGCTATCCCCAACACCAAATCTTCATCCATACAAATCCTTCCGATAGACTGCCCTTTTCTCCGCTTCCCTGCCTAAATTTCATTCATTCTTCAAGTCTGCCTCTGAGTCACTGTGTCCTGAATGTTCCTCCTGAGCCTGATTTTTCTGACCTGGATTGATCACTGTACCTGAATTCCTATAACATGTAATTAATATGATTTTCATTTTAAAATTCAATCATATGCTGCCTTATTCTGCTAGCTAGAGGGTTTCATATAGGAATAAGATTTGAAGTTCCTTCAGTGCAGGGTTCAAATCATCCAAGGATCCTAGGAAAGTGCTGAGCATAAAACATATGCAATCAATTCAAATTCAAATTATTCATTCTCTTTAGTCCTTCTCTCTCAAACAGTTCCATAAGAAAACAAGACATGAGTTGAAAGCTGAAGTTGTAAGGCACACAAATTTTTCCATGGTTCTGAAACCCATTTTACTTTCAACTCATAGCACTATACTAGCTTCTGTTACATCCTTATTCTATTTGCAGATTTAATAGATCCCATTCTAACAGCTAGATGGTAGAAGGTTGCAAATGGATCATATTTTCCACGTACTTTTTTTTAATCTAATGTCAAAGTTTCCGTTAACATTTTGGACTTTTTGAAAATGTCTCAGTCCAAATCCCACTGGTTTCCAAGGAATAATTTCACCCCACTGCCTAACCACCACCTGTTTTGCATTTTTTAACCATGACTTTTATCTATAAGTACAGTTCACCCACAAAATAATTACTATGACCACTCTCTTAAGTGCATACTTTAGTTTCTGAACCTTTCCTTCCATGACCTATTTCTTATGTTTCCAGAGTTTTCAGCCTCCAAGGGACCAGTTAAGACTTATTTTGCAAATGTTACTTCATCAGAAAAGAATGGAATCTTAACTATCTTAACCAGGGAAGGGAGCTTAAGTCAGCATTCCTGGGTTCACATCCCATCGTGTTACCACTCAACTATGTTAGAATCATAGAATGATAAAGATGAGAGAAAAGTTTGAGATAATTTAGTCCAACCTTTTTCACAGCTGCTTTAAAAAAAAAAATCCTTGTGTAGTTTATTTCTATTTTGCTAATTTGAAAGTACCAAGTTCCATTAGGGAAAAGGTTCAAATAAAGTTAAATTAATTAACTTTTGTAAAAAACTCTGTTTAGTTTGTCCTTGATATTAGATGAAAGAAGGTTAAAAAAATAAACCCAAAGTGTTAATATCAATTACATTCAAGGAACTTGAACAATAATGAGCAAGAAGGAATGAGCAGAGAAATAGGTCCCTAGTGCAGTTTAAATTTCTAGATCACATACTTGCAGACCAAACAGAATAAAAGAAGCATCACTGTAGTTCCTTAAAACCTTGGAAACCTCAGAATATACTGATTTACATACTGTAAATTATACCCTAAAGAGTAATCAGATATGGTGTTTTGTGGAGATGGTCTAACAGTAAGTCATAAGACGTGGCAAAAATCTCATTATGGGCAGAGGATTTGAAGACATTTCTCCAAAAAAGATATAAAAGTGGCCAATAAGCACATAAAAAGATGATCAACATCATTAGTCAATAAGGAAATGCAAGTCAAAAGGACGATGATGTGCCCCTTTGCACCCACGAAGATGGCTATAAAAACAAACAAAAACCAAAAAGTAAAAGTATTGTGAAAATGTGGACTAATTGGTACCTTTATAATTTGCTGGTGGAAATGTAAAACGGTGTACCTGCTGTGAAAAACAGTTTGCCAGTTCTTCAAATGCTTAAACATTAAGTTACCTCATGGCTCAGCAATTTCACTCCCACGTAGACACCCAAGAGAACTGGAAACATACGTTCATACAGAAACTTCTACACTGATGTTCATAGCAGTGTTATTCCTAACAGCCCCAGAATGAGAACAATCTAAATGCCCATCAACTGCTGAGTAGATAAAGTGTGGTATATCCATACAATGAAATATTATTAAGCCATAAGAAGGAATGAAGTACTGATACATGCTACAATATGAATGAACTGTGAAATTATCGTGCTAAATGAAAGAAGTCAGACACAAAAAGCCACATATTATAAAATTTTCACTTATATGAAATGCTCAAAATAGGCAAATCCACAGATACAGAAAATAGACTAGTGGTTGCCAGTGATACATGCTACAATATGAATGAACTGTGAAATTATCGTGCTAAATGAAAGAAGTCAGACACAAAAAGCCACATATTATAAAATTTTCATTTATATGAAATGCTCAAAATAGGCAAATCCACAGATACAGAAAATAGACTAGTGGTTGCCAGGGGCTGCAGGGGCAGGGGGAAGGGAGTGACTGCTAACAGATATGGGTCCTGTCTTTGTCATGATTAAAATGTTCTGGGATTAGATAGTGGTGATGGTTGCACAACCTTGTGGATATACTAAAAAAACACTGAATTGCACACTTTAAAATGGTGAAATATATGGTATGTTAATTACCAATTAAAAAGAAGCAATTATTAGTTCCAGCTTATAAATTTAGTCCCTTTCCAAAATAATTGGTGACTCTGTACTCCTCTCTGTCCTTGCTTCTAAATAGTCACTGGGCCCATTATACTCCTCAGACAGGTTTCTGCCATAGGGCTCTAATTCCACAGCCATTACTCCAGTCCAGATTTTTACCAGCTGACACTGGATTTACTGCAATTGCTTTCTAAGTGGACTCCATTTCCACCAAAAACCATCCCTCACCTAACCCCTAAAATATTTGTAAAATATGTCTAACCTCTCCTTTTGCACATAAGTGTATTCTCCACCAGCTTAAAAACCTTAAGGGCCCCCTATTACCAAACCATCAGATTTAAACCTTGACTACAATGCAAAGGCCTCGATCTAGCATCAGATCCTCTTTTGCTTTACAACCTTCTATTCCTTCCATGCAGATACACGGTCTCTAAAAAGCCATGCCAATCTCCTTCATATCTCTCACATACTACGTGTCAAGTCTTGGCCCTGTACTCTGGCTTTTACACGTACCTTTTTCTTTCCAGAAAGAAAGAAAATGCTCGTCTGTTTCCCTTCATCAGTCTGTGACTCCAATTTTTTTCAAGACTTCACTCAAAGCTCCCTTCTTTTAGGATGCTTATCCCACTCTGAATAATATTTTACCATAATAAAAGTTCGTCTGTTTCCCTTCATCAGTCTGTGACTCCAATTTTTTTCAAGACTTCATTCAAAGCTCCCTTCTTTTAGGATGCTTATCCCACTCTGAATAATATTTTACCATAATAAAAGTAACGAATACTAGCTGTTAAAGATTCATTGCATTCTAGAAACTGTGCTAGGAGATTTAGACATGTTGTTATTCCTTTAGCCTTACAAAGACCTGGTGAGATAGGTAGTACAGTTTCTATTTAAAGATGAGAAACATAAGGTTAGAGAAGTTAAGGTATATACACAAGGTCACACAACAAGAAGTGCCAGAGTTGAGATCTGAGATCACAGCTGCTAGACACTGAGTCTCATACCCTCACTTCCTGGAATATCATATGACACATGTACAAGAGTTTTCTTTGAGAATGTTTGCTCCTCAAACTACAAAATATTTTTTAAGGGCAAAATATTGTGCCCACTGGCACCAGTCAGCTTTCTCAGTTGCAAACAACCACAACTATCTCTGGCTGGCGAGGAGAAAGCAGTTAACTGGGTCAATATCAGAATCATCTGCAAGTCTGCAGAACCAGATTCAGAAAACCAGAAGGACCCAAGGCAGGTGAGGCAAAGGAGAACACAGCCAAGGCCCTGTCCCAAGAGTGATGTGGTGAGAAAGCTACTGGTGACAGGACCACTCTGCTCATTTGATTCTACCACTGCCAAGTGAGTGACGTCTCTCACCATTCCTTCTTCTTTGAGTCATTCCTTCTGGCTTGTCCAGTTGGCTTGGCCAGGGCAGGGGCCAGAGAGAGGGGCTGTCTTACCTCTTTCAGCTCTTAAGGTGGGAGATAGAAGGCCCTATACCCATCAAGACGCGCTCTAGGGAGGTTGGGATAGTTTTGGTTTTCGTTCCACAAACATTCATTTTTCTTCCTTCCCATCCTGGGGTTGGCCATGCAAAATGCTTTGGACAATGGCACATCCACAGAAGTGACACAAGCAAAAGCTTTTAGTGAGCCTGCTTGTTGGTCCTTGCCCTCTATGTTTCTGCCATTGCTATGAGCAGGACATGCCATGAGAAGTGGCTGCCTCTTCATCTTGGACCCTCAAATGAACATTTGTGGAACAGAGCCACCCAGCTGAGTCACAGTCCCACAGTCAAGACACAGCTGCCCCGGTGGAACCACAGAACGGTGAGGGTCATTACAGGTGCACATGTCTGTGGGCACTGCATAGTTTGATACAATGGTCTTCCCCATATAGGAAGAATGATAAGGTCCTCCAAAATGTCAGATGTTCACTGTGCTGGCTCTCCTATTTCATTGTATTTCCTACTTCCCAATCCCTTGCATAGAGCCTAATACAACACTCAACATAAAATATTCACTCAATATATCTTTGTTAACTAATAAGATAATAATAATACAAAGTTTCCAATTGCAATTTATATAAAGAAAGACAAAAATAGAAAATTAGTTTTGACATTCTCCAGTCAACAAGGCCAAGGGCTTCCTACATTCATGAATATAGAAAATGAAATTATTAATATTGCTCCAATAAGCAATTTAGTTCTTAGAGTGGCAGGTGGAATTCCATAGGGCTGGCAATGAGAGCCCGACAAGAGAGGTTCGACATGGAGGGTTTAGTCACATGCTTCTTGCTAGTTTGAATTAGACATCACCTGTGGTCTCACAAGTAGCCAGCTGCACCTGTCCATCCAGTCAGGGTAATTCTACCCAAGTGTCTTCAGTCTGAGACTTAAGCAAGGAGTGCAAGGAAATTAACAATTATTAAACATCATTTTACAAATCCTCTGGCCCTCGTTCCAGTTCCAGAACAATCAATCAACAAGTACTTGTTGATTTTCACTTAGGTACCCAGCACTAGGTTTGCCCCTAACTTTTATTGGGTCTGTGTCAAGAGCAGAAATGGAAGTCCACTTATCATATGCCTAAATATTTAAAGGTTATAAATTCAGCTAACAAAGCACCAGATAACATATCTTCTATCTTCCTGCCTTGACAAATATACTTTAATGAAAACAAATAGAGCAATGACAACAAAGTAGAAGATACTTACAAGGTATGATTTTTATATGACTGAATTTTAGATGACAGAATTAAATGGTTTGCTCACACCTGTGTGTTCTATTGAAGGGCTTCTGATGAAGCAGTTGCTCCAAGCCAGGATTTCTTCATTTGGGATGTCTTGAGCCCAGTACTGCTGAATCTTCAGATTTTTTAATAGATGCTGGAAGTTAGAATGTGTTAAGCTGTTTTGTGTTTTTAAATATTGGTGATATTTTTGAAACACATTTCGTAGGCCAACATTATGTAGGTGAAAAGAACATCTCTATGGGTTTGAAAGAGCTGGAAGGCTCTCTGTTCTCAACCTCTCTTACACAATCTAGACCAGCCCCAATTATCTCTGTTTCTTTTTAAGGGTGTTGATAAGGTGAAAGAGAATAAAACTGAAAATAATTATTCCTTGTCTGGAAAGTTTCTATGACCTGTTCTATGATCTGAAACCTCTGTGTCTAGAGCAACACTAAAAATATAATGCAAGTCACATATATAACTTCAAATCTTCTAGCAGCTACATTAAAAATGTAAAATGAAACCAGTAAAATTAATTTTAGTAATATATTTCATGTAGCACAACATAGTCAGAATATCATTTCAACATGTAATCAATATAAAAAATTTTAAATATTTTACACTATTTTTAAAATAGATACTGCTTTTGAAATCTAATGTATTTTACAGTTACAACACATCTCAGTTTGGATTGGCCATATTTCTAGTGCTTAGTGGCAAATAGGTGGCTGGTGACTCCCGTGTTAGCCAGCACAGATCTAGAATCTGTCCCTGGGGCTGCCTTGGGAAGGCACTAGAGCTGGAACTCCAATGAACAACGCACAGGCATGATCTAATGCAGTGTCTCTCAAAGTGTGGTTTGTGAACCGCCAGCGTGTGAATGACTTAGGGAGCTTGTTGACAATACAGATTCCTGGGACGTCACCTTCAAAGATTGTGATCTAGAATCTCAGAGGTTAAGTCTGAGGAATCTGGATATTTAGTTGGCAGACCCTGTTGATTCCAAAGCATGGTAAAATTTGAGAAGCAGTACCTTAAAGCCATAGAATGCACATTTCCATTTTGTTTTGTTTTTAATAATGTCTTTGTGGCCTGGATAATTTTATCCACTCAAAATAAAGCAGGAGTTGATTGTTGCTATGGTGTTAAAAACACGGCTGCTGTCAGCCAGTAATTATTAAAAATTCTTCTCCACCTGTGCAATATGAAGCAAATCACGGCAACTCTCCCTTCTGGCATAATTTCTCCATCTGAAACGAGAGCAGTGGCACTAATCTATGCCACTCTGCTCCTCCTGGGGATGGACCCTTCATAAACAGAAGCTGAAAGTCTTCCTCTTCTGTCTCAATTCTTAGAATCATCACTGTGGTGTCTCAGCTCCATTGGGATTGAAAATGGATGGGGTGGCTTTTTAGTTGTTATGCCTAGATTTCTGGTTTGTTTCGGATGTTTTCAGCTTTGCTCAATATGCTGGAAGGAAGGAAGTCAGGGTGACTGAACACTCACGTGTGCCACAAACTGCTGAGGTCAAGTTCCCAATGCGCTTCACCCCTAATTCCCCATTCACATTCCTGCCAGCAGTCAAAGGCTGAATTTCCAAACCTGCCAATTCAGTTCTTCCTCCATGGGTGGAGGATTCAGACAACTCCTTACTCTTATGGTATTCAGCAGCTTTGCAAACTATGGCTGAACTGGAATCCTCATAACGTTAAAACATGATAGAATAGTGTCTTAAGCAGTTTTTAAAAATGCCTTAATTTCACTAATATTCAGCAGCTTTGCAAACTATGGCTGAGCTGGAATCCTCACAACGTTAAAACATGATAGAATAGTGTCTTAAGCAGTTTTTAAAAATGCCTTAATTTCACTAATTCCTCAGGGAGATGTTAAAGGTGATTTTAAATATTGGCCATATTGAGGGAAAAGAATTCCACCTGAGCCCAGGTTGGTGCTGCAACAGAGGTCAGAAGCTGGAGAGGAAGCAAAATGAACGATCCCCGGGTAGGCAGGGGCTGGCTGGGGGGCAGCCGGGATGTTGGCTGCTCCCTCCTGCTTCCTCCCCTCTCTCCTCCTCCTTTTCCTGTTGCTACTCCTACTTCCTGTCATTATTATCTTCATGTCAGTTTCCTCGCGATTCCCCACCCCCTGCCCCAATAAGGTCACAGGAATTCTAAGCTCCTGAAAGACAATTCTATGATCCTAATTACATGTCTGGAAAATGAAGCCCCAGATTGCAGGTGGTTCCCCTCACAGCTATCACTATTACTATTATTATTGTTATTGTTATATTATCACTTGGTGTGGAGCCTTTAGTTTTCCAGGCAGGACTGAATTATCTTCCTTTGGTTTTGTTGCCACGCTGGCTTTGTGTGCCTTCATTTGCCTTCCTATAAGACATTTTTCTTATTCCTTTATGCATCCTTTTTCCCTTCATCCGGAGATAAATGTAGCAAGAAAGAATTCTTAGATATATTCAGAAAGACGCTAAGAAAAGAAAATGTTACTTTCAATCTAAGCAACATTGAATAGCAGAAATATTAAGAAAAGGTGCGACATTTTAATAGCATACATACAAATATTCAAGGCCTATTATGTGCTGGGCGCTCCCCCAGGCTCTGAGATACATGAGTGAACAGGACTAGAAAAAATCTCTGTCCTTCTAGTGCAGGAGTCAGACCATAAACAAATGACAAGGAAAACGTGCATCAGAGATGCTGAAGCAATGGGAGAGCAGAGCAAGGGAGGGGCACAGGGAGGGCTGGGGGGACAGCAACTCTAATGGGGGTGGTCAGGTAGGTCTCACTAAGAAAGTGATCTCTGAACAAAGACCCCAAGGGAGTGAGACACACAGGCTCCCTGGAATGCTCTTCTCACAAATAAGGGGAAACAGGTGCAACAGCCCTGAGACAGAGTGTGCCTGCTGTGCTTTCCACGACTTCATCAGTGTGGATTCACGTTGGCTTACAACAGGTGAGAGGAGCAGCATCGGGAAGAAAGCATTTTGTTTGAATTGGCATCTTGGGGAATTTTTTAAAGCACAACTTAAATGACTCTACCTTTACCTAGTAAAGCTTATAAAAAAAAATAATAGTCGACAAACTGAGTCGTAATATTTCCTCTTTAAATTAGGATAAGGGCCCCAAATATAAGCCTTCAAGAGAAGGGAAGGGAAAGAAAACTAGCAGTTATTTAGTATTTACTCTGCAATAGGTGTTTTCAAAGTGCATTGGGTTGAATGTTACCCCAAAATTTAATCCCCACTGTAACTGTTGAGGGTGGAAAATCCTATTATGGTAATTGAAAGGCGGGGCCTTGAAGAGGTGGTTAAGTTCATGGTTCAGCGGTGGTCGTGGGCATGGTTCTGAGGGCTTTAAAAGGAGAACGCATGAAGAGCTCTCTCTCTCTTTGCCCCACCATTTTCTGCCATGTGAGACCCCTGCATTACTGCCAAGGGAGCCCCTCAGCAGATGTGTTCCCTGGACTGTTTACTTCTCAGCCTCAGAAACTGTAAGCAGTAAATAATTGTTTTCTTATAAATTACCCGGTTCCAGGTATTTTGTTATAAGCAACAGAAACGGACTGATGCAAAAGGTTACTCGGAGGCCTCCAATCCTCAGCAGCTGGCAGATCCTAATCAGATCCCATTAACCTGAGGGCTCTAGTCCGTCTGGTTCCTTGCCCTCACAGCGTATGTTGGATTCCCAACTCACTTCCAAGGTCTTCTCCTCCTGCTCAAAAGTATCACAACAGGGCCCCAGAAGGTGTCACTTATGCATGCAGGCATCAGCCCTGCTGCTGCTCTCTCTGTACCCCCACCTCTGCCATGCCAGCCATCAGTCACCACTGCTGCTCTGCCCACTGCTGCTGAAGCATCAGCACTCTCCATCCTCAAGAGTCCCACCAGCAGAAGTCTAGTGTGAAGGGTCATGGGCCACATCACCCTCCTCTCTGCATTAGCCTGATTGGAGGCTCCTCAGCAGGATGGCTGGGCCCAGATCTCCCAAAGCAGGAGGCTGCTCCTCTTATTCACCTGCACCCTTTCCTCCTAAGGATGCCCGTATTGCTCTAGGGTGACTAGATGAGAGTGAGTTCAAGAAACATCGACAAGGTTGCTGTTCTTGAAATCAGCACATTCCTTCAACCCTCAAGTCTGTTACAGATTCTGACTTTTCCTTTGCTTAAGATAAATTCTATAGCAGGAGCTCCCAGGGCCCACCACGCCATGCCTCATCCCTAGCTCACAATTTGATTTCTGTCCCATCCTTACCCCCTCAGTCTATCCCAGCCTATCAGACATGCCACCATATGTCAGAACCTTTGTGGTGGAAACCTCTCTAGCTACTTTCCCTTAGAGGCTCTTGAACACCCGAGTAAGTCAGAAAAGCAGGTACCGTAGTTTATTAATTTTAAAATAATTTTTTTCTCAAGATGAATCTTTTCCCATTCTTTTTTTTTGCCTTTTTTGTCTTTTTTCGTGACCGGTAACGGGATCGCAACCCTCGGTGTTGTGCCTGCACCGCACTCAACCAGTGAGCGGACCGGTCTGTATATGGGATCCGAACCCTCGGCGGGAGCGCCGCCGCGCTCCCAAGTGCCGCACTCTACCGAGTGCGCCACCGCGCCGGCCCCAATCTTTTCCCATTTTAGCATCTTTAATGTTGGGATGTATCTTACAGTCAATGAAAAGCAGAGCTTAAGTGGCAGTTTTTTTTTTTTTTTTTTTTTTTTTTTGGTAATACCCAAAG